>NC_090449.1:973056901-973356901 GCF_031143425.1 Pleurodeles waltl | reverse complement strand
AGGTCGTTTTACACTGGGCTGGCGGGCGGCCTTTTGGCGGTCGCCCGCCAGCCCAGTGTAAAACCCAGAATACCCGCAGCCGTCTAATGACCGCGGTGCGGTATTCTGGAGGGGGGGAGCCTGGAGCAAGATATGATTATAAGTGATGCAAAAACACATTTTTTATCATGAGAAATGGGTTTGACCCTTTTAGCCCCCATAGAATATTTTTGCTTTTGGTTCGCCCAGTTTTTGGAACTATGCTGCAAGTGAGTCTCACTAACTGAGTCTCAGTCTCTATAAGCTCTAGTAAAATAGATCTGAGTGCTAACCATCAGGGTCCTACTTTAAAAATAAAGGGGGTCATTCTGACCCCGGCGGTCATGGACCGCCGGGGCCAGGGTTGGCGGGAGCAATGCCAACAGGCTGGCGGTGCCCCGCAGGGCATTCTGACCGCGGCGGTTTGGCCGCGGTCAGATGTGGAAAACCGGCGGTCTCCCGCCGGTTTTCCGCTGCCCAAATGAATCCTCCATGGCGGCGCAGCTCGCTGCGCCACCATGGAGGATTCTGACACCCCATACCGCCATCCTGTTCCTGGCGGTTCGCCCGCCAGGAACAGTATGGCGGTATGGGGTGTCGTGGGGCCCCTGGGGGCACCTGCAGTGCCCATGCCAATGGCATGGGCACTGCAGGGCCCCCCGTAAGAGGGCCCCACTTTGTATTTCAGTGTCTGCTTTGCAGACACTGAAATACGCGACGGGTGCCACTGCACCCGTCGCACCTTCCCACTCCGCCGGCTCCATTCAGAGCCGGCGTCCTCGTGGGAAGGTTGTTTTCCACTGGGCTGGCGGGCGGCCTTTGGCGGTCGCCCGCCAGCCCAGTGGAAAACCCAGAATCACCGCAGCGGTCTGACGACCGCGGTGCGGTATTCTGGCGGGGGTACTTTGGCGGGCGGCCTCCGCCGCCCGCCAAGGTAAGAATCACCCCCAAAGTCTGCTGCTGTGAAGTTGGGGTAAAAAGCTCTGGGATTGTTGCATATGAACTCAACCCTGTGTCTGAGTACAGGTAGCATTTCACAGATGAAACATTTAATACATTGTTTATGTCTAGAGTGCACCTTCCCATTTAGTTGGGCATTAAAAAAAGAATGTTCTCATTTGTTGTTAACCATAGTGTAAGTCTGTAAGGCTTAACTATATTTACACTGTGACAGCTGCACAAAAGCATAACTTCATATTGACTGGGCCTATAAAGTTCAACCTCTGCTTCTCTTTGTGAGCAAGGATCCTGAGTACAACTATAACATTATCTTATTTGCACTCCTTCCTGTACTTTAAGTTTGCTCATATTTCTCTTAGACAGCCCTTAATTACATTTGAGCTTTGAACTACACTGCTGGGTCAAATTAATTACTTTGATGGCTATCAGGTAGATCAAAGTGTTCCCTACTCAGTAGGCTTGTCTGAAAGGGATTAATCCTGTATCTGGTAGTGGATGAGGGTGGGGGCAGGATCAGCATAAGTTAATTACATTCATAGTGTTTGACTAGCCTGGACAGGCCCTTCACAGGGAAGCAAAGGGAGAGAAGTCAGACCTCTGACTGACTCCAATCTCTCCAAAAGACCCCTTTGAAGTTTGGTGGGAAGAACCAGTTAGGCATAGGCAGTTAGAAACAGGATTCAAAGCTCTCAGAGAGCTATGACCAGTGACCATTTGAAGTCACCATCTTGAAAAGTCCCAAGAAGGTCTGCAGGAGGGATGGGATAAGGTGGAGTGGGGCAATGGTATATCGCCTTTTAAATGGGCAGAGCTGCTCACTTTTTGGAATATTTCATCCCTATTTAAAACCCTTGCACAAGCATAGTCTTTGACAAACACTAAACTTTGCAGGACTGCATGGAAGGATAGACCTCTCATGGAGGAATCCCTGACTGGAGTGATGGGACATAGTCAACTTATAATTACTGGGATGTATGGTTCTATGCCTCCAGAGCCAGTGGCACTGGCCCCTTCACTCTCTCTTAGGAAAAGTGAAGGGAAGGACTGTCTGAGGACGAGCCCCAAGGGGCACCCCCCAACCCTTGCTGAACACACAGGTTTCCTGAAAGTGGTCAAGAGGCTGTGGGCTGGAAAATGCAGGCAGAAAGGGTAGGGCAGTCTTCCTTTAGGCTCATGGGGTGATACTGATGGAAACCTCATGCCAAGGAATATATCAGGAGACCAGACAGAGGAGCAGGTTATATGTGGAGTGCAAACGGGTGGGATGGCAGGCACTAACCTTTCCTTTATCAGTGGAGAGGAGTCAAAAAATCACCTCTGGAAAGATTGTGAACATTTAGACGCCACAAGGTATTAAATGAACAATCCTGGTGTGTGGAGCGCAGAAACAAGAACAAAACTAATGAATGAATGACACTTATAAAGCACACAGCTGCTTCACAAGAAGCATCTCTGCACAGAAACCAGTAGAGTGGTTGAGGGAAACCTGATATTTAACATTCCCTAAACAAGAGTGTTTTAATGTAGACTTAAATGCCTTTTTTTAATCTAAAGGGCAGATTTATAAGAAAGTGGTGCATCATTCCAGATGCGCCACATTTCTTTAATCCTCCTTGTCCCCTCTAACGACACGATGATTGCTTATAATGGGTGCGTCACTTTAATGCCAGCCCTGAGCAGGCGTTAAAAATGACAGAAAAAACGGCACAGTGAAATCTTGTAAATTGCATTGCACCATTTTTTCGAGCATTGCTGCGTGGGAACGCCCCCCCCCCCTTTCATACATAATGCCACACGCAAGCATAATGTGGCACAAGGGGTTGCAAAGTGGCGCAATGCGTGGATTGTGCCACTTTGTAAATATGGTGTGGGGGAACTACCACATTGATGCTGCATTAGTATCATAAAAATGACTCTAGGGTGTCATTAAGGTGGTGTTAGGGGCAAGTGAATCTGCCCCTAAGTCTTTTGGAAGTGAATTCCATTTTTTGCTGCCAAATAGGCGAATTACCTTTCTCCTATTCTTTCCTTGTGTTTCATTGGGACATACAGCAGCCCCTCGTTGGAGAAAAATAAAGCCCTACTAGGGTCATGTTCCTTAAATCTCTTGTGTAGATTGAGGCCCTGCTTGATGCAGAGCTCTGTGGGTAATTGTAAGTATGTTAAAAAGGCCTCTCTATTTTATCAGGAGCCAATGAAGTTTCTTAAGATTCTGCATGACAGATTGTCCCTTTGAACTGTTCAAAATCAGGTGAGCTGCTGCTATTTAGACCAGCTGTAGTTTGTTTAGAAGCCATGCTGACAGTCTGAAGTAAAGAATTCTGACATAGTGTATCCTAGCAGTGATCAGGACATGCACCACTGACATGCATGTATGGTCAGGTAAAAAAAATAAGTATCTCTTTTAAAGACTTTGATTGGGCACTTCAGGTAGAAGTAGTTGCCCTTACATTTGGTTTAAAGGACAGTTTGCTTTTACATTTTAAGCCCAGGTTCCTCACGTCTCTTTTAGTTACTGCAGGAGGCCCCATGTCTTTCAGCCACGGCAATGTAGTGCTGTAAGAGACAGAGGGGGTCATTCTGACCATGGCGGTAATTACCGCCATGGCGGAGGTCGGCGGTAGCACCGCCAACAGGCTGGCGGTGCACCGCTGGGCATTCTGACCGCGGCGGTTCAGCCGCGGCCAGAAACGGAAAGTCGCCAGTGTACCGCCGACTTTCCGCTGCCCGTCTGAATCCTCCATGGCGGCGGAGCGCGCTCCGCCGCCATGGGGATTCTGACACCCCCTACCGCCATCCTGTTCATGGCGGCTCTCCCGCCATGAACAGGATGGCGGTAGGGGGTGCAGCGGGGCCCCTGGGGGCCCCAAAAAGTATTTCAGTGTCTGCCCAGCAGACACTGAAATACGCGACGGGTGCAACTGCACCCGTCGCACCTTCCCACTCCGCCGGCTCAATTCTGAGCCGGCATCCTAGTGGGAAGGTTGATTTGCCCTGGGCTGGCGGGCAGTCTTTTGGCGGCCGCCCGCCAGCCCAGGGCAAATATCAGAATCACCGCTGCGGTCTTTCGACCGCGGTGCGGTGTTCTGACGGCGGTACCTTGGCGGACGGCCTCCGCCGTCCGCCAAGGTCAGAATGACCCCCCGAGTCTCGAAAAAACAAAAGTTTGGATTTGTCCAAGTTCAGATTCAGATAGCTATGTTTTGTTCACGTAAGTCCCGAAGTCAGACATCTGTGTGCATTCTCCACCACTAGGCCATCCATTTGCTAACACAATAGCTTCAGCTGAATATCATCAGCATAGGAAATGAGATTGTAGCCCCGGCATTCTACTATCTTCCCCAAGGGTGCCAAATAGAGACTGAATAATGTGGGGCTTGAGGTAGAACCTTCTGGTACCCCACAACTCAGTTACTTAAAGCCGGAGGTGAACAGTGGAAGATTAAATGCCTGCTCCCTATCAGACAGGAATTATTTTAACTAGTTATTTGCTGTGCTGGTTATTCCAGCTTCTTTCAGTCAGTCTAAAAGCATGTCATGAAAGACCGTATCGAAGGCAGCCAAGAGATCTAGAAGGATGGCCAAGACTTTTATCCCTGTGTCCAAATTGTTTTTTTCACAAAATTCTGCTACCTTACAGAACCCTCACTGAGAGTATTAGTATTAGTTTCTATGAATTGAGAACTCTGAGTGCTGGCTAGCTGCTCCAGCATATTCCCCAAGTCTGGAAGGAGAGAGATTGGTCTGCATTTGCTCATACAGATTGGATCTGCATTGGCTTTTTTACCAGAAGAAGAACCAATGGCTTCTTCCACGTCTTGGGATGGTCACTAATTTCAGGGACTGATGAAAAAGTATGTTTATCTGTTTGTTTACCTTCATCACCACCAGTTTAAGGATTCTCGGTGGACAAGGATCAAGTGGGGATCCGGAATGGACATCAGAAGCACTTTTTCAGACTCCTTGAAAAAGATTTTGGTAAAGTCTGTTAATTCTTACCTCTCTGAGAGTTACTGTACTTCTATTGGAGTAGAGAGGTCGAGGCCAACGCTATTAGTCACCAAATTAGAATAAAGGTTAGTAATTTTCTCCTGAAAGCCTGCAAGTCATCCGACAGATTATTACACAAAGCTTGGGAGCGCTCTACGTTTTGTTGATTTCCTGCCGGCAGGGAGATTGGATCCTCTACTATCTTGACGATTGCTTTGGTAATATTGCCCGTCTTTTCTGCATCATTACTTTGTTTAGTTAAAGCATTCACCCTTGCTTTCAGAATCTTCTGACAGAGGCCGCCCCCAAAGCAAACATCAGTGGCTGGCTCAATAACAGACAAGGGGACATTGAAATTGTAGGTTTAAGCCGCCTTAGTGGCAAACCAACAAGGGGAGGGCTCAGGAGAAGAAAAGTGCGCCAAGGTGATGTAAAGACACAGGGATCAGGGATTTTGAACTCCCCTATGAGGACACCACCAGACCCTCGGCTTGGGCACCAGGGGTTAAAAAGGTCTGTACTGCTCCTTCAGACGGTACATTTGTGGGACAGGGGCAGCACACAGAAAATTTGAGACCCACACCAGAACAGCAGGATTGTCACAGGGCTGAGAGGGCAGCCGAGCAGTGAAAGGATAAAAGGGTTATGTGATTGATGAAGGAGACATACTGGAGGGCTTTGTGCCGGAGGAAGGCCACTTACCTTGGGATGCCTTATGGTAGGTAAGTAGGCTGACAAGAAAGTAATCTGAGTGTGATACTCGCAGCCCAGACCCATGAGTTGGCAGGGCACAAAATGAACAGACAAGTTAGTGAGTTGGACCTAACAGCTGTAAGAGGCTAGCCCCCCTCAGGATCGGAGAAACAACCAACAAAGAACCAACAAAACTTTATGACCCCAAAAAAGCCGCATGGAGGATGGCCTCAACAACAAAAGGTATCAGAAGTATGACAAGCAAATGACAAGGTCCTAATTGATGTATAGCAGAGATGTTTTAGGACATGTCAACTGTTGATCATTTATGACCTTTCACGCAGTGAAGTTTTAGGATCCTGTCGAAATGATTTATGTATGGCGGAGATGATGCATGACCTATCAACCATGATTTATGGCCTGTTTCCTAGTTATGATTTATGATCATGTCAAGAAATATTTGTGGCACTCAGAATAAGTTAATAATCGGTAATAATGTTTTATGGCCTTGTCATCTTGAATTATGACTGACCACTGTGCTTCACAAGATCAATGATGTAACGTAGAGTCCATGCATGTAATAAAACTGCGGCCAAGTATTCTCACAGAAATATGCAAACCCATGGCTGGTGTACATTTATTCATAAATGTATGTGTTGGATGTGTACCAAGTGCGGGGCTTAGTTTCAGCCGCGGTTCCTCTGCTATGGCAGAGGCTGGTCACCCCCTCACCCCTGCCGTCAGAAGCAGCATCTGCAAAACTTTTACTACAAAATGATTATACACTAGGTTTATTATTGTTTTGTAGTAAAAGGGGCAGACATTAGGGATGACGAGAACTGAGGGGGAGTGTACAGCACTCCCTCTCAATGCACATGTATGCTTGGCCAGCCGTCTCGATCCAGTCAAACATACATGCACAATAGGCTCTCTCCAGCCCAGCAACACAGTTGCCAGGCTGAACAGAGCAGGCACAGGCTCCAAGCCTGCCAGGGAGCGCCCTAGCTGGGTGCTTCCAGCCAATTAAAATGCTGCTTTCACCAGCATCAGGACTGATTGCAGGGCAGGCTGGGAGCCAGTGCCTGCAGTGCAGTAGAGGAGCGGTGCAGCGACAGAGACGCAGGTAAGTGATTTTATTTTTATTTTGATTAATTCACCCCTGGTGTATCTCCCCCAACATCCACTTCTCCCTCCCCTCCCCTGCACCACCCCACCCTAACAAAGCCCCGCGAGCCACTCCTGGTTATTACAGAAAGAACTGAGAGCTGTTTTATAAATTGCCTTATCTCTGGGGTCATGTCCCCTCCACTTTCTTTCCTGTAGTTTATATCAGCTCTCGTTTGCCTGTAGCGCAGACTTAAACCAGGCAAAGAAGGAAGATTTACATTTCAAAGTGCCCTTTTTGATAGGTGCCACTTCATTCAGAGTCTGGCTGGGGGAAGTGCTAAACATGTCTACAGCTGCATCTAAACCAAGCCCAGTTTGAATGTCTGTTTGGTTGAGCAAATTGGCAATATTAACCTCCCTGATACTGTTCCATGGATGAATTTTTATAGTCGTACTGACAGCCAGTGTAACATAATCAGGCAAGCACTAAAAAAAGGGAACTTTATAATGGTCTGACCGTGTTACTGAGTATGCTGTTGCACAGACCAGATAGGGCCCTTTTATGTGCGTAGACCCCCTGCATCTTAGAGGAATATTCAGGCCCTCCATCGCTTTTCTTAACTGTGTTGCCCATTTGTTGTTGGGCTCGCCCATGTGGACATTAAAATTTCCAAGCACTGTGAAGTTAGTGTATTGTAAATTTGTTGGGGTAATTGCCTTAGCCAATAATTTGACAAAATTGCCAAAATTACCAGGTGAAAGTATATTAGTGCTCCAGAAAATGAGGAGCTGTTAGATATTTTTAAGGAGATCGACAGACCTTCAGCTTTTCCACAGTCTTCAAGATTTTTTTTAGATCATCACCACACCTCCTCCAGGTTCATTTTCCCAGTTAAGATGAACTATGGTGTATACTTAAGTTGAAGCAAGTGTGATATCATATACTGAGGAGTCTCATTAATGAATATTACATTCAAATGGTTCTCTGCTAACAGATCCCAAATGCACTTTTACCTTGGTGATTTGGCCCGTCAAAGGTGCACTCTCAGGAATCCTGCCTTTTCTTTTAAAACTGCTCTGCCGAGGAAAGCCAGTGCTCCAGCAGGAGAGACGAGCACTATCAGGCTCCAAAAGAGCACTGTGGCACGCTCAGTTTAATTTGGAGCTTGTTTACAAGCCCCTTGTGCTGCTGGTGCGTCACTATTTATATGGTAAAAAGTGCTGCACCTGTGTCACAAGCACCTTGTAAACAAGTCCCTTTGTCCCTGTCTGAGGGGAGTAAGAAGAATGGAGCATGGGTGTGAAACAAAATGGCTTATTTACAAGCCCCTGGTGCCGCCGATGAGTCACTTTTTCCCATATAAAGACTGCAGATTAAAGCACTGACATAGGAAACAGTATTGGTCGGGTGGGAGCTGGCCATGAATCATGGGTTTGTACTCCCACTTGGCTCTTCGATCCTATTGACCCCAGGTGGCCCATAGGAGAGGCAGGGTGACCTAGACAAGAAAGAAAACATGTTAAGGAAGTAAGCACCCAACAGCAATCATCCAAAAGGAAATCTAAAGCCAGTAAAAGCAGCTCTGTGGGCTCCAAACAGCTAGGATAAAGGATTACTCATAAGCTCACAGGCTGAAATTAATTTGAATATTGGCCCGCTGGTGCCCAAATTAGGGCAATGGTACCAACAGGAGAAAACCTGGAGGATCTGGAAAGCGCCAAGGAGAGCAACAGTGACTTGGGAGCCAGAATTACAAATGTTTGTGTCGCCCTAAGTCTCCTAGTTTCCCAAAAGTGTGACCTGGGTGGACATTTCTTTGAATTTTTAAAGTATTTTCGGGACCAGCATTTTTATTGTTAGTTTTATCGGACTGGGGTTTAGAGACTTGTATCACCAGATGTTATGGCTACTTTGTAGCAAGAAGGATGTATTTTCAGTATTATATTCAACATTGAGGCCCTCATTATGACATTGGCGGTAAATGCTGCTTACCGCCATGCTGACTTCCGCCAACATACCGCAACCGTGGCAGTATACCGCTACCCATATTATAACCAACACATAGAAATCCTCCACTATACAGAGACACACACAATTCCGCCAGACCATAGGTCAATGATAAACTGGGAGTAGCAAAATCCACACCGTTATGCCAACAGAACTACGGCCACAACATTATGACCCACAAATCACTGCGGCGGACATTCAACTGCGGTAAACCATTGGCGGTACATACCGCTGTGCTCAAAATACACACACACTAACAAAACAACACCACATTCGACAATTCAAACTAGACACGTGACACACATACACACACCGCACCCACAAACCACTATAAAACACACAACCACATTACCCACAACCCTTTACCGGTACAAACAATTTACAACAGAGAGAGAGACACACCAGGAGCACCCACAGAACCAGAGCCACAGAACACCATAACCCATACACCATCCATGCACCTTACAGTACACACCCCAACACATCACCACACACCACAAACACTACACCCATGGCAACACAAAGACACCCCAGGTTCTCAGAGGAGGAGCTAAGGGTCATGGTGTATGAATTCATCCGGGTAGAGCCACAGCTATTTGGATCACAGCTGCAGCAGACATCCATTGCTAGGAAGATGGAGCTATGGAGGAGGACCGTGGACTGGGTCAATGCTGTGGAACAGCACCCCAAAACAAGGGATGACATCAGGAAGAAGTGGAACGACCTACGGGGGAAGGTGCGTTCTGTGGTTGCAATACACCAGATAGCTGTACAGAGGACTGGCGGTGCACTCCCACCTTCTCCCCCACAAAAAACAACATGGGAGGAGCAAGTCTTGGCAATACTGCACCCTGAGACCCTGGCAGGAGTAGCAGGAGGACTGGAATCTGGTAAGTCAAATCTTTACTACTTTCACCCCCCTACCTGCATGCCATCACAAACCCCCACCGTCACCCTCACCCCTATCACCCCACCACCTCACATATACCCCTCCATCACAACCCACTCATCCCAGTACCCAGCACTGCATGCAACAACAATGCATGGACACCACTCACAGCCCTGCATGGACACCCATCACCACAGCATGCACACTAGTGACAATCACTTAGCCAACCAAATAACAACTCACACATGCCAAAGCTGCCTTGGTAATAACAACCATAGAGGGAAACATACCCATGCGCAAGACGTCACACGCAGAAACAATAACACTGCATTTACATCCCCACAGGACCCCCACACCATGTCACCGGAGAGGAGGTGTCAGCAACATCCAGTCCCCCCACAGAAGAGGCCCACAGTGATGACAGCAGCTCTGCACACCTGGATCAGGATGACCAACTTGGCCCATCAGGGACCTCTAGATAGTCGGTTACCCAGGCACAGTCCCATCCCACCACAGAGCCTCCCCACTCAGGTAACACCACCACAGCACCCATCCAGCGGGCCCATACCACTGTCCCCAGGACATGTCAATCAGCAGTGTGTCCACCACTACAGGCACCCCAGACAACCCCACAAACACAGGATAATCAGGGACCTGGGGTCAGTGGCAGTGGGCACACGGTTCAGAGGACAGAGGCACAGGACAACAGGGAAGCTGGGAGGGCTGCTGTGCGACAGGGGGAGGACAGGCCCAGGGAACCGACTCTCCACGAGGCACTCACTAACATCCTGGGAGCATACCACCATTCCCAGGAGACCATCGGCCAGATACTGGCCAAGTTGCAGGAGACCCAGCCGCTGCAGGAGGGACAGCACCTGGGGATCAGGGAGGACCTGAGGGACAGCTACACCACCCTGGTGACCATTGCAGGGGTGCTGACAGACATGGTCAACACCATGAGGAAGGCAGTGGCACACCAACTGGCCCTGATACTAGCCACACCAATGAACAGCCTTCCACCTCTGCTGACACTAGTGGACAGGAGGCCCTGCCACAAGAACAACAGGCCAACAGCACCCCACCCCCAGCTAAAGGAGAACCAGCCCGCAAACAGTCCCTGTGATCAAGGCAGCAGCCAGAGACACTTGTCAAGACCCCTGTCAGGAAATAAGACTCTCCTGATTGTCACCCTTGTGTCCCACTCTGTCACCCTGTCCGCCTTCAACTGACATTGCTCCCCTTCCTATGACCCTTTGGACAAATCACCTGTGATACCAGTAGACTGGACTCTATCCTGGACTTTCCCCCACCATCATCCAAGCCCATTGCACATCCCCATTTACTTCTCAGCACTGAAATAAACACCCTTGGAAAAAACAAGTTTGGAGTATGTCAAATGATTTAAGGATGTGGTTGTTTAGACATTGCAAATAGACAGTACAGTGATGTACACATAGTTATGACCTATAATGTGTTGCAGTCAATACACCAGAGGCCACAGGAAGGCACAAATATCTGCAAATAGACATGTTAAAGGGTACAATAAGTGGCCTTTGTAGTGGGAACAGCAGCCAGCCAGAGAAAATTTACTTCACAAAACAGCAATGGAAGGTGAGGTTACAGTGTCTTACCTGTGTGTCACTGTTGTATTATAGTTGTTCTGTTGTCCACATCCTCTTCCTCTGCCTCCTCTTTGTCACTGTCCACAGGCTCCAGCGCTGCCACACGACAATCTCCAGCCTCATCCTCCTGCAGAAAAGGCACCTGCCGTCTCAAGGCTAGGTTGTGCAACATGCAACATGCAACGATGATCTGGCAAACCTTCTTGGGTGAGTAGCACAGGGATCCACCTGTCAGATAGAGGCACCTGAACCTGGCCTTCAGAATTTCAAAGGTGAGCTCAATGAGCCTCCTTTTTCACCCATGTGCCTCAATGTAACGCACCTCTGCCCTTGTCCTGGCATTCCTCACTGGGGTCAGTAGCCACGAGAGGTTGGGATAACCTGCAAATATGGAGGGATACATGTTAGCGAGACACTCACCCTTAGGGCGAACCCCACACCCATATACCAACATACACTGGGTGGGGGCCATGGGCTCACCTATTAGCCACACCCGGTGCCTCTGGAGTTGAGCCATCACATATGGGATGCTGCTATTCCTCAGGATATAGGCATCATGCACAGACCCAGGATACTTTGCATTCATATGGGAGATGTACTGGTCAGCCAGGCACACTATCTGCATATTCATAGAGTGAAAGCTCTTACGATTTCTGTACAACTGTTCATTTCTCCGGGGGGGGGACAAAGGAAATATTTGTACCATCAATAGCACCAATGATGTTGGGGATATGTCCCATTGATTAGAAGTCAGCCTTCACTGTGGCCAAATCCTCCACCTGGGGGAAAACGATGTAGCTGCGCATGTATTTCATCAGGGCAGACAACACTCCGGTCAGTACTATTGAGAACATTAGCTGTGACATCCCTACTCCCATGGCCACTGTCGCTTGGAAGGAGCCACTTGACATGAAATGGAGCACTGATAGGAATTGCACAAGAGGGGGGATCCCAGTGGGGTGACGGATTGCTGAGATAAGGTCTGGCTCCAATTGGGCACACAGCTTCTGGATTTTGGCCCTATCAAGTCTGTAGGTGAGGATAATGTGCCGGTCCTCCATTGTTGCCAGGTCCACCAGGGGTCTGTACACGGGGGTATGTCTCCATCTCCTATTCATTCTCAGCGGTTGAACTCTAGGGCAAAAAACGGTGAGCAGATGGTCATATTCAAACATATCCTCAGAGTAAAATGCCTTGCATGTTGTGACAGAAACAGTATGTTAACGTGAAGTCCCGTAAATGTGCCTATGTCTGCTGTGACACAGTTAGGTGCCATGGCCTGTTCTCCCCCTGAAATGGCTGCCGCTTGACCTGTGTGGAGGTACAAGTAGAAATGAGGTAATTCTGCTGATGTTGTGCACCGTAGCGAGAGGCGGTCGAGGACCGCCGAGGAACACCTCATTGGTTATCATTGGGCCCTATGGGTTCCAGTAGCCAATGTTGATGTACGCCGGCAGTGACGGAATGCACCCCCGTGGATGCGACCGCCATTTTCTATCTGTTAACTCACTTGCTACCTGACCTTCAACAGGAGAGGACCTACACTGCAAGTGCTGTGTGACCTGTGTCTGGAAGCGAACCATGGCTCGAGTGTCTGGGGAAAGGGCCCCTGCCTTCACTTTGGAGGAGTTGGAGAGACTAGAGAATGGGGTCCTACCCCAGTACTGTTTACTTTATGGTCCTCCAGACCTACAGGTGAGTACAGTGTGAGCACGATGCATGGGGCATGAATGCATGGAGTGCTCTGTGTGTAAGCCTCGTGTAAGGGGGGGGGGCGGCTGAGGGGTCCTGGGCAAAGTGCTGCATGTATGGTGGTCAATGTCTGTGTGTAAGGGGATGGGAAGGATATGGTGGGCCATGAGTATAACAGGCCAGACAGTATGGCTGATCCCATTTCCTATTTATCATTGTCTGCAGGTCAGCGCCCATCAGAAAAAGTGTATTTAGCGTGTCATCGCCAAGGACATGCAGACCCTGGGGGTCTTTGACAGGCGGAGCACCCACTGTCGCAAACGCTGAGAGGGCATGCGCCACTGGGCAAGGAAGACGGTGGAGGCCCAGCTGGGGATGGCCTCCCAATGAGGAAGGGGTGCCCGTTGAACCCCGACACCCTGATGTTCCGCATCCTGGCAGAGGCCTATCCGGAGTTGAATGGGCACTTGAAGGCATTACAGCAGCCCCAAGGGGGTGAGTACAGTTTCAGAATCTGAAAATTGCACGTGGTGAGGTGTTATCTGGGTGGGGGATGTGGGACTGTGGGTGCCCCTAGGCCAGGACGAACATGGCAGGGTAGGTCCCATGTAGGACAGGCTCTAATGCACTCCAGCCCCAAATATGCTAGTGGACCTCTACTACTGGGCAGGGTCATGTGGGTTTCAGGTGTGCTGCTATTGGTGTTAGGCATTGTACTCCATGGCCTGTTGACTAGCATTGTAACTGCTAGTGCGTAGCCTAGTGCATAGGGCTGTGTTGTGTATGCCAACTGTGGTTTTGTTACTGGCATTGACCAAGTGTTTTCTCTTTCTCTTCACCCCTTTTTGTTTTGTCACCCTGTCCTTGTGTGCATTAGCATAATCTGGCAGAGGAGCAGAGGCACTGGCGACGGAGGGAGCTGCATCCCACATGTCCCATGAGGCCGAATCCATTGACGGTGAGGGCACCAGTGGGACGGAGGATGAGGGGAGCACCACAGTGGAGACTGGAGGGGACAGTTCGGACAGCGCCACCTGCAGCACCACTGCCAGCAGCAGCAGCCCCAGTGCCGGAAGGCAGTGTGTAGTCATGCCTCCATGGGCTGTAGTGCGTCCTGGCCCCTGCAAAAATGTTTAGGTGTGACACCCAGGTGAGAGACTGTGATCTTGCACTCCCTAAGATCTGCATCACAGAGTACAAAGCCCCCTCCAGAACCAGTGGAAGAAGGCATTCACTCACCCCATCCTTGCCAGGATGAAGCACACTGGGCACAAAGCCCCCTCCAGAACCAGTGGAGAAGCCATCCACTTGACAGACAGTAGCCTTGCACTCCCCAGGACCAAGCAGTGGGCAGACCACCCACTAGAGAGACTGTGGCTTTGCACTCCCCAGGACCAAACAGTGGGCAGACCACCCACTAGAGGGACTGTGGCTTTGTACTCCCCAGGACAGAGTCCTGGGCATGTGGCCCCCTCCAGGAGCAGTGCCATTGTAACATCTTCTGGCTGAGGTGCCCCCCTTCCCCTTTCCCCTGGGGTGCCTGTGTATTTTTAACCTGATGCCCCAGCAGTGTTCTCTCTGTATTGAGGCAGGAGTCAAGTGGGGCCTTGGCCTATGTGATATGGCCATGTGGCCCACGGACATTGTGGACTGGGCAGTGTCCCTCCATTTGTATATGTTGTAGATACTGTTTTGTGCTTTAAGGACGTATTTCTAGAACTTTATATTATTACACTGACTTTACTCACTTCGTTTTGTCCTTGCGTTATTCCTGAGGGGCACAGGGTGGATATTTAATGTTGTTGCATCTGTTTGTGTGTATGGTGTTGGGGGTGGGGGTGCTGCGTGGGTGTGTCACATTCTTTTTCCTCCCCCCTCCCTTGTGTGCTAGGTTTGGTACTCACCGTGGTCGTCTTCACCGCCATTGGTATTCCTGGTGTAGGAGGAGGTAAACCAGCATGGGTAACACATGTAGTTCGGGCTCCATGGTGTCATGGTTTTTCCTTGAGTTTCCAGAGGTGTGTTCTTTCCCTTCTGTGTACTGTTTCTGCTGTGCTTTTGATGGCGTTGGTACCGCCCCGGAAAAGCTGGCGGATTGGCTTGCTGTAATAGGGCGGTACATTGTCTTCCACCTGGCTGTTGGCGGTTACTGCTGCAGTGCTTGTTGCTACCACCGTGGCTGTCGGTGTGTTAACCCCTTCGCTGCCAGGCCTTTTCCCCCTCCTGTGCCAGGCCTTTTTTTGCTTATTTGGAATAGTTCTCACTTAGGCCCTCATAACTTTTTGTCCACATAAGCTACCCACGCCAAATTTGCGTCCTTTTTTTCCAACATCATAGGAATTCTAGAGGTGCCCAGACTTTGTGGGTTCCCCTGAAGGAGACAAGGAGACTGGCCAAAATACAGTGATTTTTTGTTTTTTTTAATTGGAAAAAAGGGCTGCAGAAGAAGGCTTGTGGCTTTTCCCCTGAAATTGGCATCAACAAAGGGTTTCAAGGTCTAAAATCAACAGCTTCCCAGCTTTCAGGAACAGGCAGACTTGAATCAGAAAACCCAATTTTTCAACACAATTGTGGCATTTTACTGGGACATACCCCATTGTTATGATTTTGTGTGCTTTCAGCCTCCTTCCAGTCAGTGACAGAAATGGGTGTGAAACCAATGCTCGATCACAGACACGTAAACATTTCTAAAACATAGACAAAATTCTGAATTTAGCAATGGGTAATTTGTGTAGATCCTACAAGGGTTCCTACAGAAAATAACAACTGAAATAAAAAAATATTGAAATTGAGGTGAAGAAAACAGCCATTTTTCTCTACGTTTTACTCTGTAACTTTTTGCTGCGATATCAGATTTTTAAAGCAATATACCGTTATGTCTGCTGGACTCTTCTGGTTGCAGGGATATATAGGGCTTGTAGATTCATCAAGAATCCTAGGTACCCAGAGCCAATAAATGAGCTGCACCTTGCAGTGGGTTTTCGTTCTATACCGGGTATACAGCAATTCATTTGCTGAAATATAAAGTCAAAAATAGGTATCAAGAAAACCTTTGTATTTCCAAAATGGGCACAAGATAAGGGTTTGAGGAGCAGCGGTTATTTGCACATCTCTGAATTCTGGGGTGCGCATACTAGCATGTGAATTACAGGGCATTTCTCAAATAGACATCTTTTTTAAACACTGTCTTATATTTGGAAGGAAAAAATTTAGAGAAAGGCAAGGGGCAATAACAATTGTTTTGCTATTCTATGTTCCCCGAAGTCTCCCGATAAAAATGGTACCTCACTTGTGTGGGTAGGCCTAGTGCCTGCAACAGGAAATGCCCCAAAACCCAAAGTGGACACATCACATTTTCTCAAAGAAAACAGAGGTGTTTTTTGCAAAGTGCCTACCTGTGGATTTTGGCCTCTAGCTCAGCCGCCACCTAGGGAAACTTACCAGACCTGTGCATTTTTTTAAACTAGAGACCTAAGGGAATCCAAGACGAGGTGACTTGTCGGGTTCTCACCAGGTTCTGTTACCCAGAATCCTTTGCAAACCTCAAAATGCGGCTAAAAAAACACTTTTTCCTCACATTTCGGTGACAGAAAGTTCTGGAATTTGAGAGGAGCCACAAATTTCCTTCCACCCAGCTTTCCCCCAAGTCTCCTGATAAAAATGGTACCTCACTTGTGTGGGTAGGCCTAGTTCCCGTGACAGGAAATGCCCCAAAACACAAAGTGGACACATCACATTTTCTCAAAGAAAACAGAGGTGTTTTCTGCAAAGTGCCTACCTGTGGATTTTGACCTCTAGCTCAGGCGCCACTTAGGGAAACCTACCAAACCTGTGCATTGTTTTAAACTAGAGACCTAGGGGAATCCAAGATGGGGTGACTTGTCAAGCTCTCACCAGGTTCTGTTACCCAGAATTCTTTGCAAACCTCAAAATGTGGCTGAAAAAACACTATTTCCATACATTTCGGTGACAGAAAGTTCTGGAATCTGCGAGGAGCTACAAATTTCCTTCCACCCAGCGTTCCCCCAAGTCTCCTGATAAAAATGGTACCTCACTTGTGTGGGTAGGCCTAGTGCCCGCGACAGGAAATGCCCCAAAATACAACGTGGACACATCACATTTTCTCAAAGAAAACAGAGTTTTTTTTGCAAAGTGCCTACCTGTGGATTTTGGCCTCTAGCTCAGCCACGACCTAGGGAAACCTACCAAAACTGTGCTTTTTTGAAAACTAGAGACCTAGGGGAATCCAAGACGGGGTGACTTGCCGGGCTCTCACCAGGTTCTGTTACACAGAATCCTTTGCAAACCTCAAAATGTGGCTAAAAAAACACTTTTTCCTCACATTCCGGTGACAGAAAGTTCTGGAATCTGAGGGGAGTCACAAATTTCCTTCCACACAGCATTCCCCCAAGTCTCCCGATAAAAATGGTACCTCACTTGTGTGGGTAGGCCTAGTGCCCGCGACAGGAAATGCCCCAAAACACAAAGTGGACACATCACATTTTCTAAAGAAAACAGAGGTGTTTTTTGCAAAGTTCCTACCTGTGGATTTTGGCCTCTAGCTCAGCCGCCCCCTAGGGAAACCTACCAGACCTGTGCCTTTTTTGAAAACTAGAGACCTAAGGGAATCCAAGACGAGGTGACTTGTCGGGCTCTCACCAGGTTCTGTTACCCAGAATCCTTTGCAAACCTCAAAATGTGTCTAAAAAAACACTTTTTCCTCACATTTCGGAGACAGAAAGTTCTTGAATCTGAGAGGAGCCACAAATTTCCTTCCACCCAGCTTTCCCCCAAGTCTCCTGATAAAAATGGTACCTCACTTTTGTGGGTAGGCCTAGTGCCCGCGACAGGAAATGCCCCAAAACACAAAGTGGACACATCACATTTTCTCAAAGAAAACAGAGGTGATTTTTGCAAAGTGCCTACCTGTGGATTTTGACCTCTAGCTCAGGCGCCACCAAGGGAAACCTACAAAACCTGTGCATTTTTTTAAACTAGAGACCTAGGGGAATCCAAGATGGGGTGACTTGTCGAGCTCTCACCAGGTTCTGTTACCCAAAATTCTTTGCAAACCTCAAAATGTGGCTGAAAAAACACTTTTTCCATACATTTCGGTGACAGAAAGTTCTGGAATCTGCAAGGAGCTACAAATTTCCTTCCACCCAGCGTTCCCCCAAGTCTCCCAATAAAAATGGTACCTCACTTGTGTGGGTAGGCCTAGTGCCCGCGACAGGAAATGCCCCAAAATACAAAGTGGACACATCACATTTTCTCAAAGAAAACAGAGTTGTTTTTGCAAAGTACCTACCTGTGGATTTTGGCCTCTAGCTCAGCCACGACCTAGGGAAACCTACCAAAACTGTGCTTTTTTGAAAACTAGAGACCTAGGGGAATCCAAGACGGGGTGACTTGTCGGGCTCTCACCAGGTTCTGTTACCCAGAATCCTTTGCAAACCTCAAAATGTGGCTAAAAAGCACTTTTTCATCACATTCCAGTGACAGAAAGTTCTGGAATCTTAGAGGAGCCACAAATTTCCTTCCACCCAGCATTCCCCCAAGTCTCCCGATAAAAATTGTACCTCACTTGTGTGGGTAGGCCTAGTGCCCGCGACAGGAAATGCCCCAAAATACAAAGTGGACACATCACATTTTCTCAAAGAAAACAGAGGTGTTTTTTGCAAAGTGCCTACCTGTGGATTTTTCTCTAGCTCAGCCGCCACCTAGGGAAACCTACCAGACCAGTGCATTTTTGAAAACTAGAGACCTAAGGGAATCCAAGGCGAGGTGACTTGTCTGGCTCTTACCAGTTTCTGTTAGCCAGAATCCTTTGCAAACCTCAAAATGTGGCTAAAAAAAACACTTTTTCCTCACATTTCGGTGACAGAAAGTTCTGGAATCTGAGAGGAGCCACAAATTTCCTACCACCCAATGTTCCCCTCAGTCTCCCAGTAAAAATGATACCTCACTTGTGAAGGTGGGCCAAGTGTTTGGGACAAGGAAGAGCCAAAAACACATCGAAATTGAGGGGGAACCAAAGTGGGTCCAAAAGGGCAGTTTGAAAAAAAAAAAATTAGGCTGACAAGTGCAGCAGAAATGTTATCGGTATAGATGAGACAATGCTGGGTGGTAGGAATTTTGTGGATTACTGCAGATTCCGGAAGGTTCCATCACAAAAATGTGGGGAAAATGTGTGCTTTCCAGCAAAGTTGCAGGTTTGCAGGGCATTGTGGGTAAGGAAATGGTGCGGGTGCATGTGAAGCACACCATCCTGTAATTAACTATATGTTTAGTTTTCAGAAGTGTCTAGGTCTTGTGGATTTTTCTACATGGCAGCATTCCAAAGAAAAAAAAAGTGCAGCCCTCACCATTCCAAGTGGGACGATTTTGAGAGTTACCAAGCTCTCCTGGCCCAAATGTAAAACAAAAAACAAAAATAATCAAATGGCCTCTTGCTTGCCATGGGATAGGATGTTTCAGTGTGCGGGGGAGAGCTGAAAGACTGTTAGCCCCTTCAGTTCGGGTGGGGGCATAACCAGGCCCATACTGGTTGGTAGCCACCACCCCACATTTTTTTTTTTTTTTTTTATTCCCTGGCATCTAGTAGACTTTCTGTGCCCCCGGGGTGTGGGTCGGGGGTAATTGCCCAATCTGCCCACTGGTGGGCAGAACAACATTGGCCCCATTTAGTTGGGGTGGGGGTATGGCCATAACCCCAACCTCTTATTTTGAAAATAAAATATTCCCTGGTCTCTGGTGGGCTTTCTGCCCCTCTTGGGGGCAGATAGGCCTTCCAAAATAGGCCAATCTGCCCCCAAGGGGGGCAATTATGGGCAACAGTAGTGTGCCCCCATGGGGTGAGACTCTTGCCCAAGGGGCTGCCCCCTCCAAACAAAACACACACACACCAATACATGGTGTCTAGAGGTTTCCGTCCCCTTTAAGGGCAGATTGGCCTAACAAAAATAGGCTGATCTGCCCCCAAGCAAATGGCCTAAATACAATTTGCCCCCCGAGGAGCGGCCCTTGCCCAAGGGGCCGCTCCCCTTACTTGAAATAGCCCACACAAAAAAATATTCCCTGGTGTCTAGTGGTTTCTGCCCCCCGGGGGCAGATCGCAAGGCCGATCTGCCCCAAGGGGGAGCAGGAAATGGCCTAATAATGATTCCCCCCCCCCCGAAGCGACCCTTGCCTAAGGGGTCGCTCCCCAAACATAAAAAAAAAAGTAAACACATTTTTGTATCCCTGGTGTCTAGTGGTTTTCTGCCCCCCCCCCGAGGCAGATCCGCCTAATAATATTAGACCAATCTGCCCCCGGGGGGGCAGTTATGGCCTAGAAATAATTTGCCCGCCGAGGAGCTGCCCTTGCCCAAGGGGCTGTTCCCCTTACTTGAAATAGCCTACACAAAAAAATATTCCCTGGTGTCTAGTGGTTTGTGCCCACCCCCGGGGGTGCAGAAATGGCCTAATAATAATTCCCCCTTCCCCCCCGGAGCAACCCTTGCCCAAGGGGTCGCTCCCCAAACATTAAAAAAAACAAAAAACAATAAATAACATTTTCCCTGGTGTCTAGTGGATTTCTGCCCCCCCAGGGGCAGATCGGCCTAATAATTTTAGGCCAATCTGCCCCCAGGGGGGACAGAAATGCCAAGAAATAAATTGCCCCCCGAGGAGCAGCCCTTGCCCAAGGGGCCACTCCCCTTATTTGAAATGACAAAACAAAAAATTCCCTGGTGTCAAGTGGCATTTCTGCTGCCTGATCGCATTGCAATCGGGCAGCAGAAATGCTCAGAGAAGCCTGAAAGGAGAGGGAAGGCCTTTCCTCTCGTTTCAGGCTTCTCTGCCCCCTCCACATGATCGGAGAAGAAATGCTTTGCATTTCTCCTTCAATCGGGCGCTGGAAGTAGAGCTTCCAGCGCCGAGGGGAAGGCCTCTGATGAGGCTAGTGCGCGAAAGCGATCTGATGTTATCAGACGCCACAGGGGGCACGGGGGGCGGGGTGGAAGGGGAAGCAATTCCCCTTCCATCCCTGCCCAGGGGAGAGGTGTGCCTGGCCACCGGGGGAGCGCTAGCACTCCCCCCGGGGGCCCATAGCAGGACGAGGTCACCTCGTCCAAGGCACACAACGGGTTAAAGTGGCTGTCTGTGTGAGCAGTTTCCGCTGTGGTCATAATTCCATTTTTATTACCGCTGCTTTATCACCGAACGCCAGGGTTGTAATGAGGGCCTGAATGCTCTATTAGCGATAAAGGTAAATCATCACTCATTCTGGTGACTATTATAGGAAGATTGTGCATCTTGAAATGTATTAATATTGAATGTCTAGAGTTTTGAACTTATATTTTTTCTTTTCATTATTTGATGATGTCCTGACAAACTAGAGAGCCTGATTTCTAAATGCTGCATCTACTATGTTGTGTTGAGGCTGTTGGGTTGTCAAATTTAGTAATGCTTTAAGTGACCCATATGTCAGCATTTGGTGACATTTATCTTCATGTTTAAAAAGCCTAACATAGGGAAAAATCTGCATTGACATGTATTTTAAAAGTGCTCACATTTTATTTTATTGTGGTGGACATTTTGCCTATCAGAAATGACAATGTCCTAACAATATTAAATTGATAAGGAAGTATATTTTAGTCATTAGGGTAACTGCTAGTAGACATTAATTTGATGTTTTATGTTTTATGTGATTTATTAGCACAAAGATATATGTGCAGAAAAACAAATGCACATCTCTGTCATTCTTATACACATCTCTGTCCTACTTATTGTCATACTTATTGTGATGCTTTAACAAAGATTGCAATTATTAATTAAATGTTTTACATATTCTGATGATATATTATTCATGCTGAATTTATAAGTTTGGATAATATGTGTGATTTATGTGTTTTATTAATGATGATATTTATGCATTATGGGTCAGATTCAAGAAAAGTGCTGCTGCTTCCAGTGCAGCGGCACATTGCTTGCGCACCTTAGTGCCCCGCTATCACCGCCATGTGTGCGCCGTATTTAAAAAAATGGCACATGGTAGAGGGCAATAGAGTCATAATTCTTTATGCTATTGATGTACTGTTCAGGGTTAGCGGCAACATCTTGGCTCTAGCCCTGAACAGTACATAAGGACTCATTATGAATAATGGTCGAAAAAATGTACGCTAATGTGGCGATATTATGGAGCAAGGGGCTCTTAAATCTGCCACTATATTTCTTGTGTTAGCATACCTCGGCCTGAAGTCTTCATATTTGCAATCATATGAAAGTGTTGAATCATTTATTTTCCTTAAACATACATTTTTCTGTTGTTTCTCATGAATAGTAAAGAGCCCTGTTGTTCAATATGTAAAACTTGTTTCCCAGTGACTTTGTACCTGGTACACTGGGACCTGGACACTGTAAGCTAAAGCAGTTGAAATTGCTCAATGGAACTTTCTCGTGAACTGTGGAAATTGTTTCCCGCCATGAGGAGGAATGAGGATTGCAACAACTGATGGAGAACATTTTTAAACCATTGGATTCACACGGAAAGGAGAGACCAGTTTCACCAAACCTGGGAAATTATTAGGCTATTGCAATCTCAATTTGTGCTATAATTCATTTGGATATTGCCACTTTTGCTTAATACGGACTCATTAACCTGACCAACCACACTGTTTTGAGGATTCCCAAGTAGGGATGGACTTACTCAATTTGAGGCAGTCCCCTTGAGAATCTTGTTCTCTTAACTTGCCCCTTAGATGTTTCCCTATTTCTAAGTGCAGCTCGTGTTCTGGACTTTCCTCTGAAGGTGCATCTAATGGACTTTGTTTTTAATCTACATGCGTTGCTGACTATACTAAATTTAATGCTGACCCTACGAAAGGTATATTCTAATGCACATGTAATTTTCCCCTGACCTTCTTTTCCTTCATAGTAGTTAGCATGCTGACACCTGCCCATGTTATTGTCCTTAGTTAGACTGAGATAGATGCTTTTCCAAATTATTTCTGTCTTTCTTTTTGACTTTTGCCTGCATGTGTATCCCGTTCCCACACATGATTGTCCTAATTTGGTTAGCAGAAGTGACAACCTATATCCAAACCCTGATTTCTAAATCTTTGCAATTCAATCTGTCTAATGTATTCACAGTCTGATTTAAAGAATGTTTCTGTGTCTCACATTGTGGCTATATTAATTTGCATTATTCTTCTTGAATGTCTAATGGTGTTGATGTTGAGTAGATTAAATTTGTTTCGTAGATTTGGTCAACCTATGTTGTTTATCTATCTTTACAATTTGATACATGACTTTAGCTTTGTGATTATAAACTAAAGCTTTGACACTTTTTATTGATTAGAGTTTTCTTCCATGGCCACATAGGTTATGGTGTTTAAATGTGTTGTTTAGGTTTGAAGTGATTGTGTTTAGTTATCACACTCTTCACTGGGTCAAAAGATTCCAACAACCTTGAGGAAGCATTTTTGAATTCTGCAAAGGAGGAGAAAAACGCATTAGCAAATCTGGTAGCAGAGTGATATTTTTGACTCAGGAGGAGGGGAACCATATATTTGTGGAATGTTAAGAGTGACAAATCTGGTGACAGACTGAAGTAGAGTCATCCTATGGCCAGTGGAAAGGTTGATGAAATTCCAACATTGTATTACAAGTGTACGGTGTATGTATAAGTAGAGATTTGCACTTGTGATGCTTTTTGTAACAAATTGCAGTGAAGTGTGATGTTGTGAGGTGATTGTGGAGTTGTCGCACTCAAAGTGATTGTGGTGCTTTGTGCTCAAATATATCAGTGATTGTTGTTGTTGTTGATGGGTCCATCAAAGCCTCAGACTCTGGAGAAACGCACAAGTGTATGGAGACACTTGGTTAATTTATTATCTGCAGTGAGGTATTGGTCATGAGGTGCCATTGACAGTACAAGTAGTTTTCCTTAAGCGAGTGTGAGTTGTTGGTTGGTATTAGGTGAATCCTGAGTGCAGGTGCACAAGGAGGATCCATATCAACCACAGTGAGATTTGCTGGTCAACTAATACTCGTGTAATTGTGGAAGTCACAGTCAGAAGAGTAGCCCATACAGCTTCAAGCGTTTGAGTTTGTGGGATTAAATTTACTTACTGGTTTTCTTGAAATTTGTATTATTGATTTAAAATGTAGTGCAAAATTTAAACTTTTCAAAGCTTTAAGAAGTGCACAAAGAGAAGATGCGTTTATTCCAGTTACGGATGGTGAACAGACAGACCTGAAATAACACCAGTACATGAAATGGCAGAGGCAACAGGAGTTTTAGCATGCATTGATTTAAACAGTCACAGAGAAAGAAGGTTCATTGGCTTTTTCATGTTACAGAACCATTTAATTTGAGGAGAATAGTGTGCGAATGAAGCCTCCTCCAAGAACTGCGCAATTGGAAGCTCTAGCTATTTGGGAACTTGTTGTTAGACAATAAGAAACAGCAACATTTCAGAACAGAATGAGGAGAGCAGAAAAGTCCCTAAGAGAAGTTTGATAGGATGTGAAACAGAAAATGTGGAGAGAAAAGATGTTAGATGGGGTGAGAATGTTTCCAACTATCACAGAAGAAGGAGATGGGAGTACAACAAAAAGGAAGCAGACAGAAAAGACAGAGCAGACAATAGATGAGGGTAAAAAGACAGCTACACATGATAGTGACTCAGAAAACAAGTTTCAAAATCAGCTTTTATGGAATTATCCCCCGCTATACCATTCAGTTGAGAGAGTAGTTCAGAATATAGCCCCAAGTGTGCCAATGGCTCCACCTGCACAAAGCCTGATTCAGGTAGCCCCAAGCACACCTCTCGGTTTAGTGATAGAGGTACCTGAAATGTATCCACCAGTTCATGTTCCACCAGTTCTTGTTATTAGTATAGCACAGCACATTACAAGCCCAGTTGTGAATCAGGTAGTGCCAAGTACAAAAATTATTCAGATGGAATCTACACCTAATATGACAGCACCCATGCAAAATTTGAAGCAGAACAACACTATGCCAATATATACTCCAGTACAGACAACCTCAAGTATTACCCTGAATCAATCAGGAAAGACGTTTGGTACAGTATTACCAGGTCAAAGTGCTGGGATGTCAATTCCTCAAAGTCAGATGCACTGACAGTCCCTGTAACCATAAGATCAGTTGTTCCATTCTAGGCTTCAGTTAATTCTTTAAGTAACCTTCAGACTCCATATCCGTATCTGCAGGGATGTCACCATGTGATATGCAGAGATCAGTATTCTCAACTAATTCAGAAATGGAGAGATTAGATTTGTTTGTTCCAATCTTAAACCCTACATTGAAAATTCTAACCAGATGTTGAATCACACAGGACCAATAGTAGATGTGAGACATCTGCAAGGAACTCCAGTTCCACTCATGCCCACACCATATCAGATTGCCAGTATGCATTATAATACACCACAAAATATGACGCAGAGATGTAATATTAGTTTGTGAGGTTTAGCAGCACAAAAGTTAAATAAATGGTTAGACGATCTGAGTCTGAGAGGAGCAGCAGAGTTGAAATTAGAGTTAATTGAGTTAAATGAGGGAACAATTGAGCTGGAAAGATTGAATACATACAATGAAGAAGAATTGCACTTCATGTGCAAAGATGTGACAAATCATGCAGGACTGACATATGAGAAATTAGTAGAGTTTGCTAAAAAATACAATGTATATAGACAAATCAAAGCTTTTAGGAAGGAGTTACACATTAGAATTTATTTCCAAAGACAATGCAAACACAAGATCTCCTGGCAGGAAAATGCACATTTAAGAATTAATTATGAAGATTCGAACATGGGGAGAATTAGAGAAATGAGAAGGAAGATGGGCAAAGAAAAGAAACCAAAAGAAACCAAAGCAGAATTTGATTCCAGCTGGAGCAAATCAGTCTCATGAGAGTGTAAATTTGTTATCAATTAGGGCGATTCCAGGTGGAGGTTATGAACACGTCCCATGGAGCAGAAGTGATATATTATCAGTCCCAAATCATTACCCGGGAACAAGTAGAATGGTATAAGCAAACAGAGAGGTTTGTGAAACTTTCAAAAGGCCTGTGGGAAGATTTGAATACATTGTGGTACCAGTCGATTTATGATTTCAGTGCAAGCGGAGTGTTGATTGGCCAACTTGTGACCCGGAAAGAGATCCAGTAAAAGGTGAAGAAAGGGTATTGCAAGGTGATTGAGTTTCTGAAAAATAAAGGGGGAGATTTAAGTACCCCAATGCTTCCTTGTGCCACATTAGCGTATTTTTTTAAAATGCTAATGTGGTCCAACAATGGCAAAATGCTGCATCAAATTTACAAAGTGGCACAATGCATGCATTCCGCCACTTTGTAACCCTTTGCGCTACATTATGCCTGTACCAGTTATAATGTATGCAAAGGGGGCACTACCCCGTTAGGGCGGGCTGAAAAAATGTTGCAAAGAAATCTAAGAGCAGGTGTTAAAAAGGAGGCACACCATTGTTTACAATGAATCTCAATGGGCTTTGCACCATGATACGCCATATTTTGGATACGGTGCACACATAGTGGCACAAAGGGGGCACTAAGGGGTGCAAGAAAAGTGGCGCTGCATTAGGTCCAGTACCACTTTTCTTAAATCTGGCCCAAAGTTTCACCAAAAGATGTTGATTGGCAAAAGATTGCCAGGACTGCCATGGAAACAAAGGAGTCAAATCATGCCTAATATGAGAGATTGCTGCAAGCTTTCAAACAGCATAGTGGGTCTGATGTTATTTAGTCAAAGGACATGAGTCATTTTGTTTTAAGATTCATGCAAAGATTGAAACCTGAAATTAGCAATTTGATGATGCACAACCCCCATTGAAATGACTCCTGTCTTGGCAAAGAAAGGAGTCATGCCCCCTTGCCCAATGGCCATGCCCAGGGGACATCTATCCCCTGGGCATGGTCATTGGGCACAGTGGCATGTAGGGGGGCCCAAATTAGGCCCCCCATGCCACCTTAAAAAAATACTTACCTGTACTCACCTGGGATGGATGTCCTCCCGGGGTGTGCGAGGGGGGCAGGGGTGTCCCTAGGGCAGGGAAGGGCATCTCTGGACTCCTTCAGAGTCCACAGGTCTCTTAACGCCTGCCCTGACCAGGTGTTAAAAAACAGCGCATATCAGGCTGTGCGCTGTTTTTTAAGGCACACCCCCTCTTGTGCGCCAAAATGACGCTGGGGTATAAATAAGGTGCACAGGCCTTAAGGTCATTATTTGGACGGGAACGCCTACCTTGCATATCATTAACGCAAGGCAGGTTCCCGCCTCCAAAAAATTACGCACACAGTTGAATTTTGACATCTGCGGGGTCGGGCGTCAGAGTTTAAATATGGGGCAAGGTTTGCGCCGAATGTGCGTCAAAATGTTTGACGCACATTCGGCGCAAACAGAGTGTAAATATGCCCCTTAGAGTCCCCGAACATGCCATTTCATTTAGTCCTTTTTCAGTACATTGACAGTTTGAAGGTTGCATCAAACACATGTGAAGCCTGTAGAAGAGATACCACTGCCCTGTTGAACCACCTTGGAGAGAATGGCCATAAAGTGCCCCCGCAAAATTACAGTACTTTCAAAGAGAAGTGAAGTTCTTAGATCACTACATAGAGAAAGGTGCAAGGAAGGTTTCCAAAGACGCAATCTCAGCAGTCATGCAAAGGAACCCCCCCCTGTAACACAAAGAGAAGTCTGAATTTTCCTGGAAATGGTCAGCTACTTCCACCAGTGGATTCCAAATGTTTCACTACTGTCTAAACCTTTCTTGAAACTGAAACACAAGGAGGTGTCTGATCAGGCACCATTTGATGGCACATACATGAAAGCCTTCTCTGAGCTAAGACAAAGCCTGTGCCGAACCCAAGCTCTGGGAATGCCTGATTACAACAAATGTTTTTCTTTGTTTTGTTGTAAAAGAGATGATTGTGCACTTTCTGTTTTGAGGCAGTTACAAGGAGTCAACAGACCAGTGGCTTATTTTTCTGCCACACTAGACCCTGTAGCTGCTGCTTTGACCATCTGTTTAAAGTCGGTTCCTGCCGCCGGTGTCAGCATAGCCCAGTGTGAAAGCATTGTCATGTATTTGTATTTGTATTTGTAGAGCATGTTCAAGCTGCAACATCGAAGCGCTAAGCGGAAAGAAAAGCAAGTGAGATGCAAAAAAGATGCGGGAGGAGCAGCCGTGAACGTTTTTGTGCCCCATTCCGTTGAAGTTGTTTGCTACACGAACAAAAACTCAACATTTGACCAATGCCCATTTGACCTGTTATGAGCAGTTTAGCCTAGGATCACTGAATGTAAATAGTAGACTTTGCAATGTGTTGAATCCTGCAATGCTTATGCTCAGTAATGTCGACAATTTTAATGATCAAGATGAAGTGGATCATAACTGTTTTGATGTGACTGGACTGAGCACTAAATCAAGACCTGGTATTCAAGATATTCCCTTAGATGAAAATGACTATGTCATATTTGTTGATGGTTTCTGTTTACGAGACAATGATGGAACTCTGAGAACTGGTTACGCAGTTTGCACAATCTAAGGAGTGATAGAAGGTTCATGGCTTCAAGGAGTCTTTTCTGCCCAAGTAGCCAAATTGGTGGCTCTTACTAGAGCATGTGGTGTTTCTGGACAGCTTAAACGGACCATTTTCACTTATAGTCAATATGATTTTAGTATTGTTCATGATTTCAGACAGTAATAGTACCAGAGAGGCTTTATGACCTCTTCTAGATCACCTGTCTGAAAAGGTGACAGGGTTTACCAATTGTTGAAAGCAATACAGTTACCTGTGAAAACTGCAGTTGTGAAATGTGCAGTACATTAACGGTCAAGTGATTAGATCTCATTAGACAATGCCTATGTTGACCAAGTAGCCAGAGACTGTGCACTCCATAGCACTTCCTTTAATGAGGAATGGAGCGATGGAATTAGCACCAGTGAGACAAACCAATGTTTCTTGATGACAGCAACGGATACCTGGGAAGAGGTTAGGAGATTGCAGGAAAAAGTGACTGAAGAGGAACGTAGAGGGTGGACTAGAGCAGGCTGTGTTCAGAGAGATGAAGACGATGTTTGGGCTTAGGGTGAAGGAAAAGAAGTGTTGCTTTGAAGACTGGAATCAGTAAATTAAAAATGTTATATTGTTACATCAAAGTCATTTTCCTTGGTAATGGTACTTGAAGGTGGGGTTGTGTTTTGGGAAGATTATAAGGGGGCGTCTTGAATTATGTGACCTCAAGATATGCACTATGCTAACTTTTCCTTTTCTACAGCACACATCCTGAGCTCATTTATTTTAAGGTGCTTACATATGTGCTAATAAGTTCATTAGCACATATGAGAGCATCTTGAAATACGTGACCCCAGGATGTGTTTGATACAAAAAGGTTTCCTTTTGTACATTGCCCATTCTGAGCTCAAGTATTTAAATGCACACTCACATGAGATAATGACTTCATAGCAAATGTGAGAGCGTTTTGTTAAAAGGCTTGTTGTGTTTGCTGTGAGCCTCAAGGCTTGATCAGAGGATGTTAGGATTTAGCATCAAGGTTGAATGCAAACATGCAACACATGGATGGCAGCAGGAATGAGGCGATGGCTTGGGTTTAAGTCCAGCTTACCTGCAGGTCCTGCACTGGCTTGCACACACACACAGGGAGCTTTCTGTAAACCCACCCATTCACAAGTAATGGCAATATTGGGTGGGGTGAGTGATGGTTGCTGACCCCACCCCACCCTATGATAACTTGGAAAACAATAAGATTGATAAGCAGTCCAGGGAAACACATGGCTCATGCCCTAGATGTAAGGGGCTGCTTTGAAATATGATGCTGCTGAGTAGCATTAATGGGTGGTCTCCTGCTACCCCCAAGAATTGCAGGCCAGGAATAGCACTAGGTCAGACCTTAGCCTGCTGTAGTTAAAAAACATAATGACAGTTGAAACATGCACACTAGCGTATGTGTCTTTTTGAAAGTGACTTTCTGCCCAACTCTTGTGTCAGTCGAGAGAAAGGTAGGCAGCCAGCACAGACTTTGTTTTTACTAATTAACTTTGGAATCTGCTGTTGTTTAGGAAAAATACAGAATAGGAAATGTTATGTGGTGTCTGGATGGTAGTTGCTAAGAGCAACTACCATCCACATAACGTACAAACCAGGTTGGTGGGTGGGCTTGTCTAGTGGAGAATAGTGGACTGGGGAAACTGGCTAACACATGTTAGTATCATTTGTTGAAGAACATGGAGGGTATCACTGGCTTGGTTTAATGGAATTACATATATGGATCAATTTTTCCAAACATTCATCAGTTGCAAACTGGCTGCTGAGAAGGTTGTGAACATTTCCATGTTCGAGAAAAATTTGTACTATAAACTAATGATTCTGATGACTGACTGAAGGGCTGTGGATGATAGCAGATGCCAAAGTGGCAGAAACGTATATTCATTTCTTTTTTTCATGAGCTTAGTGATCTGATAGCCTTACTATGCCAGGTGGCTGAGAGGCATATTGAGCCTCGCAGCCACCTGGAATAGTATGGCTATCAGAATGCTTGAAGATGGGGACTGGACATGGAAAAAGAGAAAAAATATGATTGATATCAGTGTAGAGATTATAAGAAAATCAAAAGAGATATATGATTTGCACAATGGGTGAGGTATATAAAAAGAAGAAGAAAGGGTTTAATGCCAAAGAAACAGGATGAAAAACAGTTTAATAGCAAGTCTGCAACACCAGGAATGGATAGTGTGGGCAGTAGGGTGGGATCAACAGTGACAAATTAGCCAGTGATATCTAGAATGTATTGGAATGGGGAAGGGTGAATGCAAGTGGAAATGAAGTTGGAAACTTGACGTAGATAGTGTTAGTAAAATGTAGAACAAAACAAACAAAATGAAGGGCACACATCAAATTGTGAGTTGTGACTGTGGAGGTGAGAGTTTAAATGGTCAGTGATATAGGTAATCATGTTGCAGATTGAATGGGTTTTATATAAACAGAAAGACATTGAAAAGATTTAGAAATTGTGATGGTTGAATTGAAGTGCTTTCTTTGTGAATGGTTATCTAGGGTTACAAAAAGGTTTAAAAGGGATAGGGGGAAGCAAGAGTGAAAGATGGGGATGATAGAGGAGTGATGAATTGAGTGTTGTGAGTGACCATGTAAGTGTGCAACTTTGTTGAGTAGAAGACAGAGAAGGATGAAGGATATCTACATAGAAAACACTTCTGATGTCACCTTACTTAGCCTCTACTCATTTTTAGCTGAGACTTTGATCAAAATGGTTTTACAAGTGTCTATTTTTCCGATATGTTTACAAAAATGCCCTTCTCCCTCTCAGTTTTAAAATGTGCTAACAAGAATGCCCTTTTAGAACAATAAAACTACATCTCTTAAAAAAATAAATGAAGGAATCTAAGGAAGTCTGTACTTTAACCTTTTAACCAACATTTATTATTATTTAACTTACCCAAAATACAAAGTTATCTCAAAAGGGGAGTACAGTATGAGTTATTTCTTTATGTGCAAAGAACAGACGGAACCTATTTTATGAGGTGAAACAGAAGTCAAAGTCAATATCAGTAAAGGTGTTAAGCCTGTACTTCTTAGTTGGCAGGGGTGAACATATTTACAAAGTTTCTCTTATGAAAAAATAATATCCGGTTCAGACTGAGCTGTGTATGTGCAGAAGAAGCAGATGAGAGTCTGTCAATTTAAAAATCGTGTATTTTTTCGTGACAATGCAGGCATATTTTATGGGGTGATATAGAAGAAAATGCTACCACAGTCCAAAAACACTGAAGAACAGGTGTTGCTTTTGCCTACTTCACCAGTAATATTTTTTTAATCCTGGAAGTCACCTCTACAATCATTATAGCTGGACCAGTTAGTTGTGTGCTATGTTTTGTTGGCTTATAGGTGGTAAAGTTGGGTAGGGAATTTACTAAGTGACTGAATGCACAGCAGTGTGTGGTGTAAATACACTATGTGGTTCTTGTTTCCACATCCTGAGTCACATCCTGAGTCACCAAACCATATAACAAGGGAAACTTTAGAATCATTGAGTGTCTATACTCTGAATGAACATCCTTCTGTATGGTGGGTTTTCCACACTATGGATTTTCTACTCTCATTTTGTGTGGTCACCCCCATTTTTTGTGGACTGATTCTGCTGTTTTTTTAACCTGCAATGGGACACTGCTAACCAGGCTCCAGTGCAGGTGCTCTGATCCCTAAAACATGTAGAGATTGGCTAAAATCTTAACCCCTTTGCTGCCAGGCCTTTTCCCCCTCCTGTGCCAGGCCTTTTTTTGCCTATTTGGGGCAGTTCGCGCTTAGGCCCTCATAACTTTTTGTCCACATAAGCTAACCAAGCCAAATTTGCGTCCTTTTTTTCCAACATCCTAGGGATTCTAGAGGTACCCAGACTTTGTGGGTTCCCTTGAAGGAGGCCAAGAAATTGGCCAAAATACAGTGAAAATTTCGTTTTTTTCAAAAAAATTGGAAAAAGTGGCTGCAGAAGAAGGCTTGTGGATATCCCCCTGAAAATGGCATCAACAAAGGGTTTGCAGTGCTAAACTCAGCAGCTTCCTAGCTTTCAGGAACAGGCAGACTTGAATCAGAAAACCCAATTTTTCAACACAATTTTGGCATTTTACTGGGGCATACCTCATTTTTGCAATTTTTTGTGCTTTCAGCCTCCTTCCAGTCAGTGACAGGAATGGGCATGAAACCAATGCTGGATCCCAGAAACCTAACCATTTCTGAAAAGTAGATACAATTCTGAATTCAGCAAGGGGTCATTTGTGTAGATCCTACAAGGGTTTCCTACAGAAAATAACAGCTGAAAAAGAAAAATATTGAAATTGAGGTGAAAAAAACATCAATTTTTCTCTACGTTTTACTCTGTAACTTTTCCCTGCAATGTCAGATTATGGAAAGCAATATACTGTTACGTCTGCTGGACACCTCTGGTTGCGGGGATATATAGGGCTTGTAGGTTCATCAAGAACCCGAGGAACCCAGAGCCAATAAATGAGCTGCACCCTGCAGTGCGTTTTCATTCTATACCGGGTATACAGCAATTCATTTGCTGAAATATAAAGAGTAAAAAATTGCTATCAAGAAAACCTTTGCATTTCCAAAAAGGGCACAAGATAAGGTGCTGAGGAGCAGTGGTTATTTGCACATCTCTGAATTCTGGGGTGACCATACAAGCATGTGAATTATAGGGAATTTCTCAAATAGATGTCTTTTTTACTCACTCTCCTATATTTGGAAGGAAAAAATGTAGAGAAAGACAAGGGGCAATAGCACTTGTTTTGCTAATCTATGTTCCCCCAAGTCTCCCGATAAAAATGATACCTCACTTGTGTGGGTAGGCCTAGCGCCCGCGACAGGAAACGCCCCAAAGCGCAACGTGGACTCATCCAAAATTTTGGGAGAAAACAGAGGTGTTTTTTGCGAAGTGCCTACCTGTAGATTTTGGCCTCTAGCTCAGCCGGCACCTAGGGAAACCTACCAAACCTGTGCATTTCTGAACACTAGAGACCTAGGGGAATCCAAGGAGGGGTGACTTGCGGGGCTCGGACCAGGTTCTGTTACCCAGAATCCTTTGCAAACCTCAAAATTTGGCTAAAAAAACACATGTTCCTTACATTTCTGTGGCAGAAAGTTCTGGAATCTGAGAGGAGCTACAAATTTCCTTCCACCCAGCGTTCCCCCAAGTCTCCCGATAAAAATGATACCTCACCTGCGTGGGTAGGCCTAGCGCCGGCGACAGGAAACACCCCAAAGCGCAACGTGGACACATCCTAAATTTTGGAAAAAAACAGAGGTGTTTTTTGCGAAGTGCCTACCTGTAGATTTTGGCCTCTAGCTCAGCCGGCACCTAGGGAAACCTACCAAACCTGTGCATTTCTGAAAACTAGAGACCTAGGGGAATCCAAGGAGGGGTGACTTGCGGGGCTCGGACCAGGTTCTGTTACCCAGAATCCTTTGCAAACCTCAAAATTTGGCTAAAAAAACACATGTTCCTCACATTTCTGTGGCAGAAAGTTCTGGAATCTGAGAGGAGCTACAAATTTCCTTCCACCCAGCGTTCCCCCAAGTCTCCCGATAAAAATGATACCTCACTTGCGTGGGTAGGCCTAGCGGCGGCGACAGGAAACACCCCAAAGCGCAACGTGGACACATCCTAAATTTTGGAAAAAAACAGAGGTGTTTTTTGCGAAGTGCCTACCTGTAGACTTTGGCCTCTAGCTCAGCCGGCACCTAGGGAAACCTACCAAACCTGTGCATTTCTGAAAACTAGAGACCTAGGGGAATCCAAGGAGGGGTGACTTGCGGTGCTCGGACCAGGTTCTGTTACCCAGAATCCTTTGCAAACCTCAAAATTTGGCTAAAAAAACACATGTTCCTCACATTTCTGTGGCAGAAAGTTCTGGAATCTGAGAGGAGCTACAAATTTCCTTCCACCCAGCGTTCCCCCAAGTCTCCCGATAAAAATGATACCTCACTTGCGTGGGTAGGCCTAGCGCCGGCGACAGGAAACACCCCAAAGCGCAACGTGGACACATCCTAAATTTTGGAAAAAAACAGAGGTGTTTTTTGCGAAGAGCCTACCTGTAGATTTTGGCCTCTAGCTCAGCCGGCACCTAGGGAAACCTACCAAATCTGTGCATTTCTGAAAACTAGAGACCTAGGGGAATCCAAGGAGGGGTGACTTGTGGGTCTCGGACCAGATTCTGTTACCCAGAATCCTTTGCAAACCTCAAAATTTGGCTAAAAAAATACATGCTCCTCACATTTTTGTGGCAGAAAGTTCTGGAATCTGAGAGGAGCTACAAATTTCCTTCCACCCAGCGTTCCCCCAAGTCTCCCGATAAAAATGATACCTCACTTGCGTGGGTAGGCCTAGCGCCCGCAACAGGAAACGCCCCAAAACGCAACGTGGACACATCCCATTTTTTGAAAGAAAACAGTGCCTACCTGTGGATTTTGGCCTGTAGCTCACCCGGCACCTAGGGAAACCTACCAAACCTGTGCATTTCTGAAAACTAGAGACCTAGGGGAATCCAAGATGGGGTGACTTGCGGGGCTCGGACCAGGTTCTGTTACCCAGAATCCTTTGCAAACCTCAAAATGTGGCTAAAATAACACATGTTCCTCACATTTCTGTGGCAGAAAGTTCTGGAATCTGAGAGGAGCCACAAATTTCCTTCCACCCAGCGTTCCCCTAAGTCTCTCAATAAAAATGGTACCTCACTTCTGTGGGTAGGCCTAGCGCCCACGAAAGGAAATGGCCCAAAACACAACGTGGACAGAACATATTTTTTCACAGAAAACAGAGGTGTTTTTTGCAAAGTGCCTACCTGTGGAGTTTGGCCTCTAGCTCAGCCGGCCCCGGGAGGGGGGGGGGCAGAAATGCCCTAAAATAAATGTGCCCCCCCCCTGCCCCCACCCCCCCCGGAGCGACCCTTGACTAAGGGGTCGCTCCCCCTGCGTGACATTGGCGCCAAAAAACAAATCCCAGGTGCCTAGTGGTTTCTGCCCCCTTGGGGGCAGATTGACCTAAAGTCTGCCAATCTGCCCCCAAGGGGGGCAGAAATGGCCTAAATACAATTTGCCCCCCAGGGGAGCGACCCTTGCCTGATGGGTCGCTCCCCATCTCGAAAAAAACAAACAAAAAAAAAAAAAACAACACAACAAAAAAAAAATCCCTGGTGCCTAGAGGGTTCTGCCCCACCTGGGGGCAGTTCGGCCTAATAATAGGCCGATCTGCCCCCAGGGGGGGAAGAAATGGCCTAAAATAAATTTGCCCCCCCCAGCCCCCACCCCCCCCCCGGGAGCGACCCTTGCCTACGGGGTCGCTCCCCCTGCGTGACATTGGCGCCAAAAATCAAATCCAGGTGCCTAGTGGTTTCTGCCCCCTTGGGGGCAGATTGACCTAAAATCTGCCAATCTGCCCCCAAGGGGGGCAGAAATGGCCTAAATACAATTTGCCCCCCAGGGGAGCGACCCTTGCCTGATGGGTCGCTCCCCATCTCGAAAAAAAAAAAAAAAAAAATAATAATAATTGCCCTGGTGCCTAGAGGGTTCTGCCCCCCCTGGGGGCAGTTCGGCCTAATAATAGGCTGATCTGCCCCCAGGGGGGGCAGAAATGGACTAAAATAAATTTGCCCCCACCCCCCCCAGGAGCGACCCTTGCCTACGGGGTCGCTCCCCCTGCGTGACATTGGCACCAAAAAACAAATCCCCTGTGCCTAGTGGTTTCTGCCCCCTTGGGGGCAGATTGACCTAAAATCGGCCAATCTGCCCCCAAGGGGGGCAGAAATGGCCTAAATACAATTTGCCCCCCAGGGGAGCGACCCTTGCCTGATGGGTCGCTCCCCATCTCGAAAAAAACAAACAAACAAAAAAAAAACAACACAACAAAAAAACATTCCCTGGTGCCTAGAGGGTTCTGCCCCCCCTGGGGGCAGTTCGGCCTAATAATAGGCCGATCTGCCCCCAGGGGGGGCAGAAATGGCCTAAAATAAATTTGCTCCCCCCAGCCCCCACCCCCCCCCCCGGGAGCGACCCTTGCCTACGGGGTCGCTCCCCCTGCGTGACATTGGCGCCAAAAATCAAATCCCAGGTGCTTAGTTGTTTCTGCCCCCTTGGGGGCAGATTGACCTAAAATCTGCCAATCTGCCCCCAAGGGGGGCAGAAATGGCCTAAATACAATTTGCCCCCCAGGGGAGCGACCCTTGCCTGATGGGTCGCTCCCCATCTCGAAAAAAACAAACAAACAAAAAAAAAACAACACAACAAAAAAAAATTACCTGGTGCCTAGAGGGTTCTGCCCCCCCCTGGGGGCAGTTCGGCCTAATAATAGGCCGATCTGCCCCCAGGGGGGGCAGAAATGGCCTAAAATAAATTTTCCCCCCCCGGGAGCGACCCTTGCCTACGGGGTCACTCCCCCTGCGTGACATTGGCACCAAAAAACAAATCCCCGGTGCCTAGTGGTTTCTGCCCCCTTGGGGGCAGATTGACCTAAAATTTGCCCCCCAGGGGAGCGACCCTTGCCTGATGGGTCGCTCCCCATCTCTAAAAAAACAAACAAACAAACAAAAAAAACACAACAAAAAAAATTTGCCCTGGCGCCTAGAGGTTTCTGCCCCCCCTGGGGGCAGATCAGCCTAATAATAGGCCGATCTGCCCCCATGGGGGGCAGAAATGGCCTAAAATAAATTTCCCTCCCCCCCAGGGAGCGACCCTTGCCTAAGGGGTCGCTCCCTTTGCGTGAAATTCACGCAAAGAAAAAATTCCCTGGTGTCTAGTGGTTTCTACCCCCCTTGGGGGCAGATTGGCCTCATCAAAATAGGCCAATCTGCCCCCAAGGGGGGCAGAAATGGCCAAAATATAATTTTCCCCCAAGGGGAGCGACCCTTGCCTAAGGGGTCGCTCCCCACCCAAAAAAAAAAAAATGAAACATAAAAAAAAAAATTACAAAAAATGGTCCCTGGTGCCTAGAGGTTTCTGCCCCCCCTGGGGGCAGAAAAGGCCTTCTCAAAAAAATGCCCCCCCTGGGAGCGACCCTTGCCCAAGGGGTCGCTCCCTTTTGTCTGTTTCAATAAAAAAAAAAAATCCCTGGTGTCTAGTGGGGTTTCAAAAGCCGGATTGCAAGCAATCCGGCTTTTGAAACCCTCGGAGGGACTTCAAAGGGAAGGAAATACTTTTCCTTCCCTTTGAAGCTCCTCCGGGCCTCCCAAGTGATTGAAAAAGAAATGCTTTTGCATTTCTTTTTCAATCGCGCTGGAAGCAGAGCTTCCAGCGCGACTACGGAGGCCCCTGTGACAAATCAGCGCTCGCTCGCGCGCTGACGTCACAGGGGGGGGTGGGGGGGGGGTCGGGGGTGGAAGGGGAAGGTCTTCCCCTTCCATCCCGACTTGGGGGGGGAAGGGGGGTGCACGGGGGGCGCGCTAGCGCTAGCTATCATCAGGTAGCTCTGATATGTGTACTGAATACAAATAGCTTATTGACAGCCGGGCTCCACCTGTTTCATCTCCATGAATTGATTTTTTGCAAACCCCGCCAGCCCAGTGGTTTTCACACATTAAAAATCTCTTATTTGCAAGTATTTAAACTAAATTTCCTTTGCTCCAGTCCATACCTTTCTCGGAGGTCCTCAAATGTTCTCATCTAAGTTCCCTCATAGAAATCTCCTAGTCTCTGAATCCCCTGTGAACTCCATTTGGAGAAGCAGCGATCCTTAAAAAATATAAATATCTCTGTAAGGGAGGGGTTATTATTTGTTGTCATGTACCTGTTAAACCTACTGAGTCCTGCTTTCTTCCGCCAGGGGTTCCAGCATTTAAAAGTGGCCTCTAGTTCCTTAAACTGCACCTTCTTATAGTAGATGGGCTCTAACAGTGCCAACAATCCACCATTAGATATCAGTCCAATTAGTAGCTCGTAAAGTTTTGGCAGGTATCCTGACACTCTTCGTTTGCTTGCCACCACTATTGTCACTATTTTTAATTCGAGATTTAACAACTCATAGCCCCTAAGTCCCCTTATTGGACTTTTGTTGTTTTGGTGTCATGTTGGTGTCATGTATTTTTTTATAAATTGGATTGGGATTTTTATTGCTTTGCATCTTTGACTTTTTAACAGTTTTAGTACTTATAAATGCTTTGCACATTTTCTTAAGTTAAGCTTTCCTGCTCTGTGCTAGCATGGGATGAGTTCAGGTTTACATTACTGAAACCTGGGCCTAACAAGATAGTGATTGTTGGAACTGGCATCCTTGCTGTGGTTTTCCCTTATCTTTTTGCCTTCAGACCTCCTGTTTTTGCTGACTTCATTTTTTTGGTCTTAGGGCTTTTCACACCTTACCACTTCTAATTGGTGCTAAAGTGCTTGTGCTCTTTCATTAAAAACATGGTAACGTTAGCTATATGGTATATTTAATTTACTTATAAGTCTCATGTAAAGTGGCACTACAAGTAACCAGGGTCTGTAAATTAAATGTGACTAGTGTGACTGTAGCACTGATTGAGCCACTTAATTAAGTAGCCTTTTAAAACATCTCAGGCCTATCTTTGCAGAATGTGTGTGTAGTTTTTAAACTGCCATTTCGACCTGTCAAAATAAACCTTTTGCAAGGCTTTTTAATACATATAAGTCTCCCTTAGGGTAGACCCTGGACAGCCCAGAGAGCAGGGTGCAATGTATTTTCAAACGTTTTACATGTCCTGGTAGTGAAAAACTCTTACATTTGTTTTTCATTACTGCAAGGCCTACCTCTGCTATAGGATAACACTGGAGTTCCCTTATTACATTTTATGAGTGTAAATTTCAAATGGGAACAGGCAACCAGTTTATGTTTGGTGTCTCTGGAATTGTGATTTCAAATTCTAACTTATGGTGAAGTCGGATTTTAAATTACAATTTTGAAAATGGCACTTTTAGAAAGTTGGCATTTTCTTGTCTTGGCCATTTGGTGCCTTCAGCCTGTCTCTGGTTCACATGGCTGGGTGTAAGTGACAGTTGTTCTTCGTGTATTCCTCCTAGACTGCAACACAATGACACCATGGGGAGCTTAGGTGTGACTGGATGGGCCATCACTTGCAGAATGGGGGGCGGTCCTAGGCCCAGCCCCACTTGCACATGAATAGGCTGTGCCCTGTCTCCACCAAAGGACTGCATACCCCCTGTAGTTAGTCTGGAGCCATGGGCAGTAAGGCAGGGTACCTGTGCACTTCATAGGCATTCCTCTAGAAGTCTCTCCCCACTTCAAAGGCACAACTAGATATAAATACTGGACCTCAGAAGCCAATGCTTGAGTACACTTCTGGACCTGTCAATACTATTCCAGGAAGAAGGATTGCTGACTGCTGCTCTGAAGGAACTGCTCCCCTGCTATGCTGACCTGATGCCTGCTTCCTTTTAGCCTGGGTGAAAAGGACTGGACCTGTGTCTCTTGAACCCAGAGCAAGTCAAAGAGCTATGTGGCTGGCCTCCTGATCTGAAACCTCACAGACAGAAAGGCTTCCAACAACCTTGCATCTTGCACCTGGATCCTACCATCTGTGAGTCTACCCCTCGTAGTGGTGCCACTTCAGTCGTAAACCCTCGGAGGTGAGCTTAAGGTGCTCTGCCAGCCTCTGTGCAGTAGTGGAGTTGATGCATCCCCTCTGCTGCATGGCACAACCCTTAGCAGAACTGACGCATCCCCGGTGCTGCGTGGATTAGACCCATTGCAAAGACCTGCATCGCAGCTGCAGCCCATTGGAACTGCCACTGTGCAATGCATCCTCAGAGCAGACCCTTGCATCTCTTGCTTTTAAAAGCTTAACTGAGATGCACTAAGATGTATTTTAAAGTTTACATGTTTTGCCTGATGGTGGACATGGTGCCTACCACAGGTGGATGTCGTGCTTACCATGGCAGACATTGTGCCGAAATGTGTTTATTAAAATACTAACCTGATTTATAACAATTTTGGAGAATAATTAATCATTAGAATGAATCATTATTATTAGAGTATAATTATGATTTACGTTGAATAATATGAGTTATGAGTTTAAAGTTACATGCGAGCAGAGAAATAAATGCACATCTCAGTTATACTTGTGTTAACAACTATTACAATTATTATTGAATTGCTTTGCATATTTTATGACATTATTAATGAGATATATTCATGAGGTTTATTATTTTGTCTTTTTATTAATGGTTATATTAATGCACATAACTAGGCCTGAAAAGTCATATTTGCTGCAGTAATGAAACGGCTGAATAATTTCTTTCATTTTAACCTGATTAGGCTGGTTCACATATTTAGTAAAGACTCCTATTGTACTATGTGTAAGCTTTGGACTTTGGAACTGGTACATCGAGAGCTAGAGTAATTGGACATTGACAGCCCCTATAGTTTCATCATCCGGTCTCAGCTGAAAGGAGAAAACTGCTGTGAGCTATGGGAAGATCTTGGCATATACCAACTAATGTACAGAGTTACTAGTTACTGTTGATGTCACACGGAAGGAGAGATGACTTCATACCTACCCTGAGAGAATCTGGAGATGTTGCAAGCCTAATGGTTGTTCTAAATTTCATTGAATAATTGTCCTTTTACGATTTATGGTTCAACACAGTGGACCAATCAAATTGCATTGGACATTTCTAGTTAGGCATAGACTTTTGAAACTGTTATTCAGTCTCCATTTGAGCCCTATGCTGCTAAGTCCCCACTTGATGCTTCTGCCATTAAGTCCTTCTTGTATTGCTAAATTACTCCTTTGAATTAAATTGTTAACCTGTCCCATGCATGTTCCTGCAGCTCGTGTTCTGCACTTTCCCCTGACGATGTTCCTGATGCACTCTTCTGGATCTGACGTATTTTGCTGCTAAGCCTGACCAGTAATCTGTTACGGGGAGAGATATAAAATTTGCAATGTTACTTTTTTTCCTTGTCTTATTTTAATTAGTTTAGCATGCTGACACCTGTTTTTCTTTTACTTTTTTAGTTAGCTTAATCTAACCCAGGATAGATGAATTTGTTCCAAATTAATTTTGGCTTCTTTTTGCTTTTGCCCGCATGTGTTTGTTAGTTCCCACACATGCTTATCCTAATTTGTAAATTTACAATAGATTTAAGGATAACCATCCTCATAAAATTTGATCTATTGATATTTGAATTTGGATATTGACTGATGTCATCATCTAATAATTGTGAATAATTTCAAATCTGTTTCTGTTGCACACATATTATCATTGCTTGTGTGTTTAATTATTTTGGGTTGTTTAGTAGTGTTGATGTTGAGTAGATTGAACTTGTTTCACAGATTTGGCCAGCCTATGGTTTTCATTTATCTTTATTTCTTAGTTTTAAGCACTATTTAGATGACATTGGCTTTGAAGTTGTAATAAAGCTTTCAACTTGTCATTGATTAGAGTTTTGTTTGAATGACCAAATTGGTTATTGTGTTCAAATTTGTTGTTGTGGTGATTAGAATGTGATTGGATGTGTTTGATTTTACCACACTCTTCACTGGGTCCAAAGATCCCATCGACCTTGGTGCAAGCGTTTTCGAATCCTGACCTGTAGGAGAAAACACGTTCTTTGGTTTGACAGCCTAAAAACTACATGTCCAGTTCACAAAGCCCAAGTTTAAAAAATCGCAAATTTTCTCCTTTTGATTTCCTCATATCTCTCAACAAAACATGATTTTTCAGGTATTTATCATTATCTCAGGAAGTCTTTCTTCTTCATAGAGAAAGTATTTCCCCCTGAAGAAACTGGTCTAGAACACCTTCTGATAAACTGTGCGAGTTGGGGATTTTTTCCACACCATTTCTATACTTAGTCTAATCATTTTGGGCAGAAGTTTTAGGAGTGTGCATTAATTGGAAAACTCCACTATCTATGTTTGAGAAAAAGGCTTGACTGTGTAGGAGTTTACAACATTTTCATTGACCACCAATTGTTGCTCCCCTAAACTATCCTCATTCCCAACCCAACCATCAACTTAGGTTAGTGTAAGTTCACCATTCATATAGAATTCTTACAGCTGTTTCTGCTTTTGTGCGCACTTTTCAATTCTAAAATTGTACTTACCTTATCAAAAGTGCCCCTCTTTAAGCCCATTAGGAGAAATCAGAAGCACAACAGCGTCAGACCTTTATAAGTAAATTTACAAGGGGACGCAAATAGGTCAATGAACCTTTTGACTCGCAATTAAGAAGTTCTTACCAGAGCTCCAGTACATCATCAATAATCAATCCACAATAATCAACAATCATTAGTAACCAATAAAATCAATAATCAATTGAATCAGTAATTATCACACACCATGACCTTTCACTCATGAATAACCACACCTTTACTAAAGTTTAGGATGTGTATTTCCCTATATTAACAATGCTAAGGTCATGTAGATTAATCTCAAAATCAAATGAAACACACACAAAAACAACATTGGTTGTCCAAAGCGGCGGAAGAAACGCAATCTAATCAAAGCTTGAATTATAACACATTCTAAAGTTACAGTGCAAATCAATAGCAGAGCCAGCTGCGTTAACGAGATGTAATACATGTAGTTAAGCAGAGAAATCCATCAAACATTATTCTTTATGTCATAATTCAAAATCCTCAACTAACACCAAATTAGCATCAGCATGTTGGGCTTCATGCAAAACAATTTAGTAACATCAATTTGGAAAACATATAACTATGGTTCTATCAAAAGAGAAAATGCAAATATGCATAATAATCGCATTTCAATTTATACCTATCCTCGGTATTGGTCAGCAAAGCAGAATCAGTCATCGTCCTCAGGACATCAGTCGATCAGCAAGGTGTCAGGCTCTCAGTTAAGGAATATGAGCCCAATGTCGGTATGAATGTCTCTCTCCTAAAATCTCGAATCTCTCCTAAAGTTCTGAAGTCTTTTCTTTCTGTTGAGTTGTTATATCAAAGTCACCTAAACTATCCCCTAATTCCCTATTGGTCAGTTAATCATATATTAGCACTCTGTCCAATAATACTACTATACCAAATCTATGAATTCTAATATTTCTCCGTTCTCATACTGATGATTGGTTTGCCTTATGATGTCCTCATATTCTGACTCATCAGGTAACAATATTGTTGCAGCTTCCACTCTAGTCAATATCTTCATTGGTCTTCTCCTGGGAAAGTCAGTCTCACACACATTACACATAAAATGTTACATTAGCAAGAATATCATCTCCTTGCAGTCGGTTTTCACGAAAAGCTTCTGTTAAGCACATTTTAACAATACAATGGACATTTCACAGTTCAATTCACTTTGTCAGCATTTTATCAAACACTAAGAAATACAGCTTTTACATGAGGCCTGGCAAAATAGGCCAAGACATTCGCTAAGTTAAGGCCTACAATTAATAAAGTTTAAAGCATACTTCATAACCCTTAATATGACATATTTCTGCATTAGTCTAACACATATTTAATATTTCATAAGTATTAATCATCGATCAGTACATTTCGTTAACATTGGTGGCCATTCTTCAAAGGTCACATTTTCAAATGCATGCATTATTTTTCAACTTCATTTTATTTTCTACATAAACTCATTATTCAAAATACATAAACTCATTAATAAATGTATTTAAAGACACCTGCGCTAGCAACAGCATGTGTGAACCTTGCAAAATTTAAGTAGAATGTGCAAGAAAGCTAAATAAAATATTTTCTGTTTTACTGACTGGCTAATGGAATGTCATTAAATATGCATGCTCAGTAACATTAATTACATTTTCTGTACAAAAATGTATACAAGGCGACACCACTTGAACAACATTGCATTGCATGACATACCAAACACAGCAATAGAAGCACAAATCAACAGAAACCTATGGCAGAGATTCTATTCATGCTTTTACCAGTCTCATAAAGCTGCATTTTAGCACTAATACGCGGCACGGTTCTTTATGGTGATTCTGCGATTTCCAAAGCAGATGTAGTCACCAATTGAGTTATCTAAAAGATGTTTTCGAATCTGTTAATGGAAACAAATTTCATTGTGGGGAATTATGTCCGATTCTTATAAAATATGTCAGTTATTCCCGTAGTATTACTGCCTGGAGAATACTTTCATGTGACTTGCAAAAATCCAAGGGGTAGGCCACGAAATATTCTACCGGTATAGGTTTCCAGAGATACTTCAGAAAATAAAATTATTGAAGCAGAATTTCGATTGTGTGGAAACTTCTGTATTTTATATGTAACACAATGGTGTGACTGCACTTCTAACTTTATCTTTCCCCACAGCGAGTATATTTTCCCTGCAGAGGAAGCTCTTCCTACATGTTCCCATTAAATATGTGGGGGGTTTCCTACGATGTACTCACAGAAAAACACACATAACTTGAAAGTAGTAACTTTGTGTGCATTTCATAAGTGGATAATCTCCAGATGAAAGTATGTCAATACTCACTAACCTCCTAATTTGTGGGTGTCCCCCTGCTTTTTCAGATAGGTCAAATGCTTAATTAGTGCCAGAATTTGCATGTGATAGCCCCAGGAGCCCTGGCTGGTGTATGAAAAAGACTCAATACTACAACTCAAACAAGGGCAGCGCACTAAAATGTTTAATACACGGCGGCGTTGTGCTGTCCTCTAAGCCTACTATATTTTATTTGTGTTTCCCTCACAAAATTTCCGCATTTAGTAACAGCAACATACAGGTCCAGATTTACTAAGGCTTTGCTCCATCATAAAGTGGCACAAAGTGATTCAGTGCAATGCAAAGCACTGTATTAGTATTTACTTTTCAGCAAAATTTTATTTTAGGCATGAAATGTGCCCTATTCTCGGTTCAAAAATGTGCCCTTTGAATCAAGGGCGGCATTCCTCGGGCTTTATTTGGATGGATCAGCTAAAAAGCATTAGGACTTGATGCAAATGTCGATTTACTGAGAGTGCAAGCTCAGGCTTTTTGACAAAAACGTATGCTTTCTGGAGGCAGGCGTTAAAAGGGGGAATGTTTTCATGTCTCAAATAAAATACATGTAGTATACATGTGTGCTGAAGTGCACAGTACATTTGGAAATATGTATATGCATAGAAATTTGTACTGGAAGTGTACAAATCCCATGCTCGAAAGCATACTCTAATTTATGCACCATGGTGTGAGACTGTGCGTCCCGTACTCAGCGTAATTACAACATCAGCCCCAGGTATCATGGCAGAAGCAGGCAAATCTTAGTATAAACATCTCTGCATTGTTTTTCTCTTTGCGTAATGCACAGCAAATATGGTTGTGCCCTACATTGTGTGAAAAATTAGGAAAGCTGCTCCAAAGTATGGTTTGGAGCAGTGCTTAATTTGTAAATAAAAAGGTGCCGGTCCTCAAAGCCCTCCTCTTAAACACGCGGCTGCTGCAATTAAATGTGTGAACATTGAATACTGAGGCAGCGTAATCCTGAAGCCATCTCGGGCCTCTTCAATCCATTTAAAGCCATTCCCTGTCCCTTCGGCTCACTCTTGCAGCTTTCTTCTTTCTCCCTTTGTGAAGCTTTTTCGTTTTTCCCTTCCTCCGTTTTTCCGATATGTCTTTTGCTCGTAGCAACTGCTTGAGGCAGAAGAATAGGCCCGACTCTAAAAAATAAGTGCGGTGCTCAGCACCGGAAACAACAAGCACAAATTAAGCATTGGTTTGGAGTATCCAAATCCAGCCATGCACTAGGCAATTAGAAAAAAAATGACGATGCTCAAAGACGTGCGAGCGTGCTGCCTGGCGAATTCAGAGCAAGTACTTTGCTGTTCGTGTAGAACAGGAATATCATGCTCTTTTCAGCCAATCAGAGTCAGACAATAGGTCACGTAGCAGGTCACTCTGATGACGTAGGATTTGTCATCTTCGCTGAACTGGTATATCTGCATTCAGTTTAACTCCTACCCCTGCTGCAAGGAACAAATGCTGTACATTTGTTGAGAGAAACTCGGGTTTACTTTTCGAAATGTGAATCAGAGCTAGGCACATATGCTTGTCCTACTGTGTTGATGGAAACATGCTCCTCAGTGTACAATGAGCCACAATAACCAGCCTAAGGCCACTTATATCTCGATTTCGCAACCCCTCCCTCAGCGCACATGTTGCTGCACGCCCAACAACGTTCCATGGCTGCCAAGGGAAGCGCTACTAGGAGACAGGTTGGCAGCATCATTCGGGCCTCTGTATAACGTATTGGTGTATAATATAAATCTGAAGAAAGTTTACTTCTACAAAGTGTGACCACATAACGCAAGACTGCACAACGTACAATTCGAGCGTGCATGACAGGATTTTAGATGAATAACCAATATGTCTGCTCACAGCAGGATACAGTTCAGCTGCCCAACTATACCGAGGTCGAGGCTCCAAAGAAATTCTTCAATCAATCAATCAGGATTTATAAATCCCGGCTAATCACCTGATAAGGTATCCAGGAGCTTGCATGCCCCGGCGGCTTACTCAAACAGCCAGGTCTTGAGGGCCCTTCGGAATTCAGGAAGTGAGTTGATGGTCCGGAGTTGTGTGGGGAGGCTGTTCCAGGTTTTTGCTGCAATGTGACAGAAAGAGAGTCCTCCGCTTCTGCTTTGGTAGATGCAGGGAGTATGGGCAAGTGAAAGGGAGGCAGAGAGCAGTCTTCTCGACAGTTGGTGGAAGTTCAAAAGGTGGTTAATGTACACGGGTCCTTAGTTGTGTAGGGCCTTGTGTGCATGGGTCAGCAGCTTAAATTGGCATCTCTTCTGCACATGGAGCCAGTGGAGTTTCCTGAGGTGGGTGTAATGTGGGTTCATCGGGTAAGGCCGAGAATGAGTCTGGCTTTGGCGTTCTGTATTGTGATTCCTTTGGAGAAGGCGTTACCATAGTCCAGTCATCTGGTGATGAGGGCATGTGTCACGGTGTGTCTTATGTGTAGAGGTAGCCACTTGAAGATCTTACTTAGCATGCGCAAAGTGAGGAAGCAGGCGGAGGAGATGGAGCTGATCTGTGATTTCATGGTGAACTTGTTGTCAATGATGATTCTGAGGTTTCTGGCATGGTCCTAGGGAGTGGGTCCACATCTGATGGCTACCAGGGGTCATTCATGTGTTGCTGCTGTTGCCAAATATCAGTACTTCCGTCTTGTCTGTGTTATGCTGCAGGCAGTTGTTCTTCATCTAATCAGTGACACTTGTCATGCATCTGTGGAAGCTGGTTCTGGTGATGGAGGGATCATTGGTGAATGAGAGGATGAGTTGGGTGTTGTCTGCGTAGGAAATTATGTTGAGAACATGGAATCTGACTATGTTGGCCAGCAGGGTCATATATGCGTTGAAGAGCATGGGGCTGAGGGATGAGCCCTGGGGGACCCCACAGGTGATCTCCTTGGGTTTGAATATGAAAGGTGGGAGGTAGATCTAAGTTCTTCCGGTGAGGAAGGAGATGATCCATCTGAGCGCATCCCCTTGGATGCCAATGAGGTGGAGTCTTTCGATCAGCATGTGGTTGGATACAGTGTAGAAGGCTGCCAAAAGGTCGAGGAGGATCAAAGCTGCTGTTTGTCCTCGGTGGAGGAGGGTTTGGATGTCATAGGTGGCTACGATCAGAGCAGTTTCAGTGCTGTGATTGCTTCGGAAGCCAGATTGGGAGTCTGTTCAAGGTTTGTCATGAGTTGCATGTTGATGATCTTTTCCAGTACCTTCACCTGGAATGAGAGCAGGGAGATTGGCCAGTAGTTTTTGGGTTCGCTGGGATCGGTGGAGGATTTTTGTTGAGTAGTGGTCTGACTTCCACATGTTTCCAGGCGTCAGGAAATGTTGTGGTGTTGATAAAGGTGCTGCACAGGGTGGTGAGTTCCTAGACGATCTTTTGGTTTCCAAGGTTGAAGATGTGGTGCGAGCATGGGTCTAAGGGAGCTCCCGAGAGGATGGATTTCATGGTGGAGGTGATGTCCTGGGTGGAGAGGATGTTCCAGGTGGTCAGTATTTGGTTTGTGTTGATTACAGTGGTGGCGTATCTGTTGAGGAAGTCCTTAGGTGTGGGTTGGGGTTTGCAGTTTCTATATATGGTTAGGATCTTGTCATGGAAGAAGTAGGCAAGGTTGTCAAACAGCTCCTGTGAGGGTGTGATGTTGTTTTCGCTGGCAGCCGGGTTGGAGAATTCCTTAACAATGTTAATAAGTTCCTTGGTGTTGTCAGAGCGGGTTTCAATGCATGTGGCAAGGGCTGTCTTCTTTGTTGCCCTCAGCTGGCAGTGGCACAGCTTGAGCAAGGTCTTGAAGGCTGCTTTGTTGGAGGTGTCCTTGCAATTAATCAATCAATCAATCAAAATATTTATTAGGCGTGCTACTCACCTGGTAGGGTCTCAAGGCGCTATAGGTGGGGTAGCCGGGGGGGAAGGGGGATGCCAATTTACTGCTCAAAAAGCCATGTCTTGAGGTGTTTTCTGAAAGTCAGGAGGTCCTGGGTCTTGTGTATGTTGGTGGGGAGGGAGTTCCAGGTCTTGAATGCGAGGTAGGAGAAGGATCTGCCTCCGGAGGTGGTGCATTGGATGCGGGTGACTGTGGAGAGGGCGAGGTCAGCAGAGCAGAGAAGTCGAGTGGGTGTGTGGAAGTTCACTCGTTCGTTGCTGGCGCGCCATCTCTTCTCCAACTGTTTGCTGTCTCGTTTCGCTGTTCTGAGTTCTTGGGTGTACCAGCTGGCCTTTTTGGAGCATTTTCTCTGGATGTTGCTCTTGATGGAGACAATGCTGTTGGCTCAATTGGGGATCCAGGCGTTGAAGTTTTTCACTCACTGTTCAAAGTTGATGGCGGTAGCAGAGTTGGAGGAGTTGAGGGTGTCCGCTCAGCTGGTCTCTGAGATTTTGTTCTACATCCTGTGGGGAGCCCTGGCCATATTGGGGGTGGAGGTGGGAGGACTGGAGATGCTGAAGTGGACGATGGAGTGATCAGTCCATGTGAGTTCTGTAACATGACTGTATTTGACGCAGTTGCTGTAGGTGAAAATGGGATCCAGCACGTGTCCTGCGGTGTGTGTAGGTTAGTGGGTGATCTGGGTCAATCCAAGACTGCTCATACTGTAGAGTAGCTGTGCAGTGTTGTTGTCACTGGGGTCATCGATGTGGAAACTTAGGTCACCAAAGAAGATGTAATCCTTGCAGTCTAATGCCAGGGGCGCAATGAAGTCTGCAATGGTGTTGCAGAAGCTGAAGGTCAGGCCTGGGAGTCGGTATGTGAGGGTGACTCTGATGGTTGTTTTGTCATCCATGTGGAGATTGAAGTTGAGATTCTCCATGGGTGTGGTGGTGTTGTTGTTGGTGGTGGTGCAAAGTATGGTCTCTTTGTGGATGATGGCTGTTCCTCCTCCCGGCTTGTTGGTGCGGTCCTGGTGAGTGATTTTATATCCGTCAGGGATCGCTGTGGAAATGTCTGGGGTGGATGTGGGGTTGAGCCAGGTCTAGGTGAGGAAGACGATGTCGGGTGTGAGGGTGGAGATGAGGTCCCATAGTTCCGTAGAATGCTTGCATAATGAGCATATGTTGAAAAGGATGAATGAGAGTTGGTGTATTTATTCCGGTGGTGTCTGTGGTGTGTTCAGGGTGTGGCTGGTTGGTGGGCTGGTGTGTGTGCTGCGGCAGGTGAAATGGCAGTGGGTGCAGGTGAAGGAGCCTAATGTGGAGCGTGGGTCTGCGCAATGGCAGTGTTTGTTGTGGCGTCCGGGGTGGAGGGTGTAGAGCTTGGTAATGGTGTATCTTGGGAGGGAGGGACGGCCAGGGGTCATGGCGGTGGGCGCGGTTCAGGCACAGACAGGCGCAGATTGGCTTGTTTTTGGTGCACCTTTGGCACACCCGCTGCGCGTGTCCGCTGTGCTGTCGCACTGCAGCTCGCATTAAGTAGGTCCTGGGGTGTGCAGGGCTTCTTTTGGCGGGAACAATGATAAGTGGGAAAACCCAGTCGGGAAAACCCTGGCTGGAAAACCCAAGCAGCTGCAGCATCACTGAAAAAGCAGGAACTGGAAGCCTCAGGAAAGTGGCAGGCTAGGTGTCCAGGTGAGTACTTCATTCATGGATTGTAATTTCAAAGTAGTATAAAGGCTTCCTGTTCATAACGTTTCTCATCAAATCAACATAACCTTGAAATCTGCAGAGTGAGGGATTAGTTTCAATGGATGTTTGATGCAGCTATTGTTTTTAGTAATGTTTTTATGACAGTAATATTAAAAAGTGGATTTTTGATTGATTTGTTCTTCATTAAATTGTATTCCAACGGTTATATTAATGCAAAGAGTTTTTTCTCTTTTAAAGTATTTTTGGGGTTTGTGTTTATGTACATTATTGTGTTCCCTTTTTAGAGTCTGAATAGTACATTCCCAATAGCTTATGTTATCATAGGCTCAGAAGAAAGAAGCAGGCGTGGTCTCATCCTAGTGAACACATCCATGGCACTGGAAAGTGGTCTTAGATTAACCACAGAAGTGTGCACTCTGTGTTACAACTGTACAAAGTAAGTGCTGTTTAGAGAGCCCAGTCCTCTTTTGGAGAATTTGTGGTAGTAGTGCCAATAAATGCTGTCTCTTTGTTGCTGAATATTAACCTGCGCATGTATTGACTCCATATTATCAACTATCAACATATTGTCAAGTTGACTATACAAAACGAAGTTTAATTTAATAAATAATTTTTAGCTTTGTATCTTCTTGCTTGACAGTATTCTCTATTGTGGAGTCCATGTCATTGGAGGTCCATTTTGATATTACGGTAGAACGCCATCTCAGCAATATAGAGTCAGTAGTTTCTCAAAGTAGATGAGATACCTAGGGGCATATCAGCACTCTGGAATTGCCCAGATCAGGACTGGAATTTTTCAGCCCTTCCTCTGTGGTTTACCGTAAAGCATCTTCAGCACGTTTTTTGTGCACAAAACTCCTAGTCTAAAGGCCACATCTAATCAATGCATTATAGGGCCAACAGAATGCCAGCAGGGTGTACTTTGAACTACTGGCCTGTAGAGTTGGGCATCAGAACCCTCATGCCTCTCCACAAGTTGTAGTCTTTCATTTTATTATTTGGGGTGTCCCTCTTATTTCGTCCAGGTTTTACCTGCTAGTCAGTCATCGCTGACCTGACAGCAGCTTATGGAACCTCTAAACACATGCATGTGCCCTCTGACGGAATCCTGGCTGCCTTCTAGTATATTGTGCACACACCGACCTTTCTATGAGACTTTTCCCTTGTACATTCCAGTTACTAGCTGCCAACAATATTCTCCCACATGTTTCAAAATGTAAATAAACCTTCACCCCACTTTCACCTTATCTGTATTAATTTTGGGAGTTTCAGCCTCCACCATTAGATGTGAATTAGTGCTATCACCTATCAGCCTCCAGACAATGAACAAGTCTGCACTTGTGACTAGTGCTTCAAATCCCCACTCAAGTTGTAGGTAAAAGGTAAGGTTACCTGCAAAAAAATTAAAGTCCTGATTAGGAGTTTGGTGGACACGGTACGCCATCACAAATACACAAATATATTAAGAACCCTGCCCAACACACCCTCAGTCTATCCGATTTATTTAGAGATGGGTGGGCCTTAGGTATTCTGTCAACAAAGCCTCTTTTGGTTCGTCAATGAAATACTTCCTCTGACGGCACTACAGAGTAGGGGCCTCAGTTGGAGGAAGGGCATGTTTCTCAGTCACACCCAGGAAAAGCCTGGCCAACAGGGATAGGAAAATAACAATTGTGACCCCCAAACCCAGGGAGAAAACTCTCAGGGTGGGAAGGTTGTTAGTGTTTTTTGTTTTTCAAATACAAACTCTCGCTTTTGGACTACTGTCAAAATATTACTACATTGAAAGGAACCGCCTTGATGGTAAATGTTAATGTACATTGATGACCTGTGCGCCAATAGGCATGTCTAAGTTCTGTGTTCAATAGCCCATCAAGGTGGAGCAGGTTGTGAGAAATTGGGTTATTACCTGACGGCGTGGAAGCTCCACTCAAGCAACAACCACAATCCTTGTCATGGTGACCCACAAAAAGAGACTAAATTAATTGGCCCACAAAAAGAGACTAAATTAAACTGTGTTTAACCTTCTGGTAGCTTGGCAAAGTGTTTGTGCAACACATAAACAGTAATCATGTGAACACACAAAAACAAAAAAAATCCCCAAAACAATTTAGGAAACTAGAGTAAATTTTAATAAACAAAATCAAACCCTGAAAACACAAATCCAATCAGTAGAACCACTGTTTAACATTTGTTATGGAAAATAGCACCTAAAACACAAAGCTCCACTCGCGGTCAACTTGTCCCACTAGAATGGGAGAAAGTCACAATTTCAAGCAGCTCGGAATGGAGCACAGGCTAGATACAGGTACCAAATTGGTTGTAGCTGTAACGCAAAGAGCACGTCAGACGTTGCTGGCGGTCATTGCTGTAGTGCAATGAGGCAGTAAAGCTTTGCAGGTCATCACTGGGTGTCGCTGTCAAAGTGAACAGCAGGTCTCGAAGGAGGTTTGCATTGGCAGTCATCATGGACGCCAGAGTCTTGGTGTGAACTAGCTCACTCACAGATGCAAGGAGACCAGATGTTATGATTTGCACCTTTTCTTTAGAAGGAGTACACTCCGGTACCAGTCAAGAGTCCAGGACCTGGGAAGGTACCTTTTGAAGATCAGGGATTCACTCCAGCAGAGCCCAGCAGGGCTCAGCAGGTCCAATGGCAGGTCCAGTTGTAGCAGATCAGCGTGGCAGTTGCAGTGAGTTCTCTGAAGCTTTCTGTGTCCCTGCAGCTCACAAAGGAGGTCAATGAACTGACCATTGGAGTCACTCTAGTTAGCCTAGAAAAATTAGAAGCAGGTCCATTCTTCCTTCTCAGACAGCAAAGCAGTTCTTCAAGCAGCAAGGCAGTCCTCCGGCAGCAGGGCAGCCATTCTTCTGTAACTTCTACAGGTCCAGGAGCGTTCTGATGAGTGGCCCTGGAGATCAAGCATGATACCTGGTGCCAGCATTTCTGTGGGAAACTACCTGCCCTACCCCTACACTTGGCTCAGGAAAGTTCTTCCCCTTCCCAGACTCTGAACTAGCTGGGTGTGACAAAAGGAAGGGGGGTGACAAAAGTCAGGGAAAGCCAGATATCATTACCATCGGAGTGTGCATGTGGTAAAGCCCTTTGAAGTGTGAGGGGAGGCTGAATACAGTGCCACCCCAGTCATCCTGCCAGGATGGCCCATCCTGTCCTTTGTGTTACTCTCTGGAAGCAATACACAAATCCCATCAGCATAGCCATTCACAGGCATGTGACTCAGGACACAGGCAAAAGGCACACATGGTTGGGACAAAAAATGCCCACTTTGTAAAAGTGACGTTTTCAAAATTCTAACTTAAAATCCAAGTTTACCATTAAAGATAATTTTGAATTATAATTAATTTGAGTGTAAACAACATATGTCTATCTGCACCCAATCCAAAATTATCAGTTATTAAATGTAATCAGGCAACCCAGTGTTAGTCAATGGGAGAGATAGGCCTGTGAAAAAAGACTTAGGAGCATTTAACTGTCAGAACATGTAAAACTCAAGCACATATGTCTGACTTTTTAAATACAATGCACCCTGCCATAGGTGCCTTTATGGCATACCTGACAGGTGACTTATTAATATTAAAGGGAAGAGTTAGGCCTGACTACTTGCCAAGTTGAAATTAATTTTAAAGCTATGCTACAGGATGCAATGGAAGGCCTAAGACTTGTTTAAATGGCTACTTTAGTTGGTGCACAATAAGAGCTGCATACCCACAAGTAGAATTTATATTTACAGGCCCTGGCTACAGGGGGGCAGGAACATACAAGTGAATTAAATGTGCTAGTCAAGTGTAAGGGAATTTAGCCATATTTGAAGGAGAGAGCACTTTGGCCCTGGTTGTAGTGGTAAAGTGCAGAGGGTCCTAAAGCCAACTAAAACAAATACATCAAAACATGAGGGATGAAGAAAATGTTTTAGGTAATACCACACCAAGGATTTCACATCTAACAGAGGTAATGTCCTCCTCCGCCACCTTGATGGACTGTACTCTGCCCACCAAACTCTAAATTGGGCCTTAACAGTTCACACTTCACTCAAGAAGACCTTGCATTTGGCCTGCAACTGACTTCAGGCAAATTGAGGAGCGATTGCAAAATATTAGACAGGGATTCATACTTTACTGACTGCACTATAACTTCCTCTTCTTCACATTTTATGACTCTGGTTGATTTAGCATTCTGAAGAGACCAAAAGTGGCACATTACACTTATATAAATAAATCGGTAAATACCTAAGTAAACAATCAAATAATTAAATATACAAATAGTTAACAGATTTGCAGTATGGGAGATAGCATCAAAGCAAGAGATGGGTATCTACAGCTGATGTGACAACTATATAATTGTATGGTCACTTAAAATTTTGATTTAATCTGCTGCTCATGTATGTATTCACAAATGTGTAAATACCCCTATTTTCTTTGGAGTTTGAGAGATGCGCTCTCTCTTTTCATTATTACAAAACAGAAGGGAATCCAAGCATAAGTAGGGCCCAAGGGTAATTGTATATTTGTAAGGGAACAGAGGTCCCTAACTGACAATGAAACAGAAAGTAAGTTGGGGAAAAAAAATAATGACCCGGTGATCAAGAATTTACAGTTAAAATCCCATTTATTATACAATATCAAATTCAGAGTAAATGTTCAAGGGAAACCCCCTGTAGGACAAATTAAACTTGTATCAAAACAAGCACAGGGAGATAATTGCATGACGTAATAAATAATTCTAAGTCACAGTTTAGCAAACACTGCTACACCCTTTGTCAAATTACAAACAGAATCCAGTGTCACTTATAGTTGATGATATTCCGATCCTATATACATAAAAGGATCACCATCAGGACAACTCATTGCTTGCCTGTGATAAAGGTATGTAATTCAACCAAACCCTATGAAATAACAAAAGAAGAAAAAAAGGGGAAGGGTAAAAAAGAGAGAGAAGAACAAGGAGGTGAAACAAAGGGGAGGAGGAAGAATACATTATAATTAATAAAACAACAAATGGGAAAAAATAAGAAGAAATTAAGGAGAAGTGATGAGTGCCTCCAGTTCGTGTAACATGCAGGGATACCTAAATGCTAGGGTCCCAGTGTCAAGGCCAAACCATGCTTACTCCTATACTATAGTGTGTGGACACACAGAAAGGTGTGGGCTATATATGTCATAAGTAACCAATGTATTTCACCTACATGTCAAATAACATGGAGCAAATTCTCCATAAGTGGTGAGAGCAAGGAATAGGAAAATAAATGGCCCTTATTTAGGTGCCATGAGAGAACTGAAAGCGAAAACAAAGATAAGTAAATAAGGTGGCGATTGACAAGTCTGCCGAATTATATGATGAGAGTTAGAGTAAAAACCATACCTATTTGATACTCAACATAAGAGCACAAAAGCACCAGGACTGCGTTTATAAATTATAACCAGCATCAAAAGGGCCCGGTTATAGAGTGGGAACCACTAGAAATCTATACAGTAAATGAAACATGACCCCCAATCCAATAATTATGAGTGGAACCACTGACGAGCCAAAAACAATCATGCAGTGAAACCCGACTACAACAAAAAGCATGTGCAGGAAGAAAGTACCGAAGGACTGAGATGGGATGCTTTTTATGCCCAGCTTTTTATGCCCAGCACTGTCCACCTGTTGTGCAATGCCCAATCATAAATGTGAGTGACTTACAGGTTGTGGTTTGGACCTTTTACCCCAAAGTCAATAATCGTTAGGAGAAAATGTGTAATTCCACCCAGAATAACAATTGAGAAATTGAGTGTTGTTTGTTTCTGTAATTCAGTTTTAGTTTGGTCTCGTGAAAGTTAATCCAATTTTTTAATTTTTGTGTGCGTCATTCCATTGACATACAGCCAATACATGTTTTGCCGCCTACATGGTTAGAAACCTGGAGCTTTCTCAAGGATTCATTATAGTTGCGTAGTCAAGATTCCATTCATGCATAGAGAAGGATAAACATTGGTTGTAAATCTTTCGTCAGAAATAAGTAAATCGAAGTCTCGGGCTGTGGCAGAGGGCGTGTGTGAGAGGGTGAGTAGCATAGGGTTGTCTGCTCCTCTCCCCGCCATTACTATTTGTGCAAAGGCAGGCTTGATACCTCCTGTTTGGCAGCATTGTGACAGGTGCTACTGCTCTTTTATGTCTGGGTGTTGGTTTTGACTCCTTCCCGTGGCTCCGCTGTGCATGCGGGCTATCAGCAGCTTCTTCAAGGCACACTCTAGACCACTGAGTTTCTGTGATGCCTACTTCTGCTCTTATTGTTAGGGTTCTGGTTATCATGCTGCGGTTCTTGCTGTCATGGTTATGGGTGTGACAAGGTGTTGTTCAGTCTTCTTTACAATTTGTGCCAGTAACATCACTCCCTGCATCGTCGTTTGCTTTCCTGTCATCAACTATGAGTTGTTTTCTGCCGAATGACTCAAGGCCGGGGGATGTTTCTGCTTGTGGGGTCAGCGGTATGTGGTGTGAGATTTTCACGTCCCTCAGTGGAGGTTGCATATCCATGGAAGGTCTTGCAGTCATTACTGTGCTTCCACATTTTCTGCCCGGCAGGTGCAGCTATGGTGAAGACAAGCGGTGGATGTCCTCATAGGCCACTTTGCCCCTGCATGGGTCTCTTATGCTTGTGCCTTTAACAGATGGTGTGGAGCTGTTGGTGCTCTTATGGAACTCATGGTGTCTTTCACGGTCTGCATGCGTCCATGAGCTTTCCCTCCATGGCGTTGCTGCTTGTATGTGGTTTAGTGTCTCCTTCAGGTCAGTGGTTTGACTCCTGCCATGGGGTTTGCAGCACACATTGTATTTTGATGCTGTCTACATTTTTGTTTTGGCTTCATGTTTGGGGTTCCAGTGACTATTTGAACCTATGTTGTCTGCTGGCCCATTATTTCTGATGCGGCGATACAGGCCATTTGTGCTGTTCCACAGGGGCTTGGGTTTCTGGCTTCACTGCTGTTTTATCTTCTTTTGCTGCTTGCCGTGGGTCCTGGGGGCCCATGCCCTGTCTGTGACTTTTCCCTTGTTTATTCCAGCAGATGCTTTTTGTGCTTCTGGTCAGGCATATCAGACATTAGCGGTTGACACCCCTTTCCATGGTTCATGAGTTGGATGTTCTGGAGCTGGTGGTGCATAGTTTTAGTGGTCTTCCACTCTTACTCTATGGCTTTCCAGGGTTGTTGGTTGGTGCCTCCCTGGGCTAGTGGCTGCTTTTGGCCCTTCCCCTCCTTTGTGGGGTCCAAATGCGCCCCGTTGTTCTGCTGTGCTCTGTTTTCTGCATCTGTACTGTTGCTGGGGCTTTTGAGGTTCAGCTTGTATTCGGGCACTTTTTGGCTAGTGTTGGATCAGTCTCATGTCACCTGATGGGTGGGTTCCGTGCCTTTTGGGATGCAGTTCTTCACATTGTTTTTTCATCTCGTGTCACCTGGTGGTTAAATGGCACTGTTCATTCTTCAGTATGCTTGTCTCAGTTTTCCTGTTCATCCTGGTCCTTTGCGGTTTTGCCAGCTCCCTGTGGGCCCACCCTGGGTTGTACCTTGTAGGTCTGTTTATTTGGGGCTGTGTTTTCCTGTTGGGGTCTGGGTTCACTGACTTTGGTATTGCAAACTGCGACGAGGCATTGGTCTCGCCCTCCTGATTCAGAGGTGGTGATTGATACCTGGCTGATTTTGTCAGCAGGATCTGGTGGTGCCCCGGTGTGGGTCTCAAAATGATGACTGTGGCTGCAGTCGCTACAGCTACAGCCTTGATTGCCTTGCATGCGGTTGATCATGCTCAGATCCAGTTGGATGGGGGTCCGGATTCTGTCTCTTCATCTGCTTTTGTCCCTGGGAACCCTGGTGCCTGGTGGGCAGCTCATTTCCAGGGATGTTCTAGCATACATTCTGTCTCATATCAGAGTCCTCCTTAGCAGGACGCTGTCTCTGGTGAAGGCAGCTACTGTTGTCTTCTTTCTGCCTGTTGCTTAGCCTGCAGCACCGCTCACTTTGCCATTGACCTCGATGATCACAGAGGCAATCTTTGGTTCTTGGGAAGTGCCTGAGAGTGGCTGGGTTACCCACTTTTTTCAACTGTCATCTGCCTTGGAACTTGGAGATACACAGGTGCCACCTTCTGTTTGGTTGATTCTATCATGGCTCCTCTTGTTGGAGCATCCTCTTTCTATCCTGATGCTTGTTTACCTTTGGTTCCTGTGGTTCCTACGGTGGTTGGTGGCCTGAAGCTGTCAGTCTTGGCTCTGCTCTGGTGCTTAGGGCTGCCTCGTATGGAGACTTTGGTGGAGGCCTTCATGCGGGGTCTGGTGTGTCAGATGTCTTGGTCTTTCAAAATATCTGGCCTTGTTCATGGCTGTTGGGTCGACTGCTGTTCTGAAGGTGGCGTTTGTGGTTTCCTCTGATGTTGTGGCCTGACATCTCCTCTGATTGCTGGCCTTGGAGGCAGTCCTGACTGTCCTGTCATATTTTCTTCCTCTGCTCACTGTGGGTGGCACGCTATGTCCTGTTTTGTTTTTGACAGGGGCCTGCTGTTTGCTTTCCTTCTGTTCCCTTTGAACCTGAGGTTTCTGGTTCGTGTTCAGATGGTGACGGCTTTGGTGGTTCTGGTAGTTCCTGCATGCGCCCGCTTGGTTTGGTTTCCTCAGGTTATGGGGATGTGGTTGGGTCCAGCGTGGAGGTTGTTGAGGTTTCATCTCCTCTGCGGTGGCTTCTGTGGCTCCACGTGCTGTCTCTTTCCAGGCTCCGGTTGTTGGCTTGGCAATTGACTGGGGAGGGGGGGCTTGATGCAGCAGGGTATCTCAGCTTCTGTCTCTTCTTCTGAGCATGTGTCTGGGAGCTTCTCGGCCTGGTCTTCTGCGTGGCTTGGGGGACATGTCAGGCCTGGTATGATCACCACCAGGTGCTTCCTTTTTCTGTGTTTTTGCCTCTGGTGATGTCCTTTCTTCAGGATGGATTCCAGTTGGGTCTGAGTCCGGCCCCTCTTCTTGTGCAATGGGTGGCGCTTATGGCTTTTGTTCTCCCTGGTGGGGTCTGGTGGACGATCATGGTCTGGTTCCTTGGCTCTTTCAGGACTTGGCTACACTACTTCCTCTTCCCCAGGTGGTGGGTCCGTCTTGGATTTTCCCACTGGTGTTGCGGGCTCTCCCTCCTCCTTAATGGATCCTGTTTCCTATGTGTGCTTGCTGACCTTGTAGGTGTTCTTTCTGGTGGCTATCATGTCTGCTTGCCGGTTGGGGAAGTTTGGCTCACTGTCACTTCTGTCTTATTTCTTGCAGGTGTTTGAGGATCAGCTGGTTCCTCGCTTGGGGCCTGGCTCTGTGCTCCAAGGTATATTATTTCTTTCACCAGCAGCAGGAGGTGCTCCTTTCCATCGGGATCCCCAGTCTCTTGTGAAGGTAGCCCGGCATTCTCTGGTTACGAGGCTGGCAGGAATGTTTACCTGGAGCTGGTGAGGGTCCTTCTGGCTTCTTCCATGATCTTTGTTCCCTTCGGTCCCGCTCAACGGGTGGGCCTTCCACTCAGCCATTGCGCTGGTGGTTCATGTCCGTGCTTCTGCTGGCTTCTAGACACTTCGGTCTCTTCTTTCCTTTGAGGGTCTGGGGAGTTCTGCTACGGGCATATTTGCTTCCATGGCTGCGGTGCAGGGGGCTTCACTGCAGGTACTCCGTCAGGCTGCTGCTTGGGCGGTTCCTTCCACGTCTGTGTTCCATTATCACGCGGTTTAGGGTCCGGTGGGTCCAGATTGATTGGGTTCCACAGTGCTGAGTTCTGTGTTATGGCTTGCATTGTATTTTTTTTATACCCCTGGCTCCTACTTGTATGGGCATTTGCTACGCAGTTGTCCTGGTCTGTTTTTGGCTTTGGTACAACTCACTGCATGAGTCATCAAGATGGGAGAGACAAAAGGGTAATGCTTTGTTTACTTACCGATCATAGCATTAATTTGAGCACTTCTGCCTCCGTGATGACTCAGGCCTTCCTTCTCACCCTTTTTGACCAGTCCAATTGTGTGGTTTTTGGGCTTGGTATGGAACAGGAGGTATGGAGGGGGGAGGGAATTTTATGCACTGGGAGGATTGTGATTGGAGGAACAGAGGCCTCAGTGCGTGTCTCATCATGGTGGAAGAAGGACTCTGAGTAATGCTATTAGTGGTTAATAAATGCAGCATTTCACCTTAGGCTATAGTAACTCTCGTTCTTGTGCAAGTTTTACCATCTGTATTAATGTAGCTGAATGCTTTTATTTATTAATTTTAAGTTTTTGTATTAAATGTCTGATTTATTTAGTTCACATTTTTGTAAATAACTCAATTTTCTTATTTTATAATGAAAAAGAAAATCAATTCACAATATATGCATATTTGAAAGCAGCCTCTTTAATATCATTGAAATTGACAGATAATCTACGTGATTACAACATAAAACATTACCTAAACAAAGCCGTCATGAAATCAACAAAGTTCTATGCCTGGTTGTGCTACTAGAATTAATATAAGCTCATTCACGTCCTGCCACAGCCCTTAAATTAAACACGTTATTTGTGGTTGCACCCAAAAGAAATGATTGCCAAATGTCAACAGAAAATTCTTCATGTATTGTGGACCAATGGACCGTTGATGTTGAGTATTTACTAAATTAATTCTCTGTTACATGATATACAATAGCACACAAAATCATTTGAACATTCAAACAATACAGGAATGTTGTAATTGTGCCCAGAATAGTGAACTGTTCTCTTCAACACGATGTCAAATTGTTTACCAACTTTATACAATATCTAGGGGAGTACTTGCAAACTGAGTCCTTAAACTGCGACAGAGTACACATCCACCAAACGCTTGGTCCGCCAGTGTGATTTAGAGGTGGGTAAACCTTCAATATCTTGAAGATGAAGCCTATTCTCACTCTGTCACTAAGATATTGCTCCGATGGCCAACTGCCCACTTGATTTAGAGGCTCATTTACAAGCCCCTTGCGCCACTGAAGCATAATTCTTTTTACGCTACGGTGGCACAGAACATTCCCCCACCCCGCGCCATATTTACAAACTGGTGCAATGGGACAATTGTGCTACTTTGTAAGCCCTTGTGCCACATTATTCCTGCACCAGGTATAATATATGCTAAGGGAGTCATTCCCTATCCTAGGAGGCCTGCAAAAATGGCTCTGTGACATCAACAAGATTTCACTGCCTAATTCCAGCGTCATTTTATAACACCTGCTTAGAGCAGGCATTAAAGTGATGCTAGCCTGTTTTAAATGGGTCTCCCAGTTCTTTGCTGGACTAGAGTCAGAATTGGCCATACTAGACAAACAAAGTGCCACAACTGCATCAGAAATTCTGACATTGCCGTGCTAATAAGCGCCATTCTGTGCTGTTTTGTAAATACAGATCTACCATGGTGTCATTAGGGGGGCGCAGGGTGGCGCAAGCAAACTGATGCATCGTGATCGATGAGCCAGTTTGTTGTGAATGAGGCCATTAAAGTGTTTGGTCGAATGGCCAGTTTTACTGTCTGTTAAGGGCGGGTAAAACCTGGTGGTAAGGGACAGTCAGAACAATTAAATGACCCATGCTATGGGGGTCATTAGTTTTGAATTTGTGAAATACAAACTCCCGCTTTGGGAGTTCATTAAAATAAAAACTTAAAAGCAAAAACCTGAGATTTCCACAGGGTAGTCGAACATCTCTAAATGCGAAGGTTGGGTACTCCGTCAAGGCAACATACTATTTAACCCAGCTACTCCGATGGAGAACAAACTGTACTCTGCACTCTAAATAGTACTTAAAGTTTGAAGAAATGCCTGTATTTGGGATATATCAACAACTTGCTGAAATGTCAAGTCTGTGGCCCTCAATATGACATTGGCAGTAAATCCCACTTACTGCCATGCTGACTGCCGCCAACATACCTCCGCCGCCAAGATAGCCGCTTACCACATTATGACACACAAATACCAATCCGTCACTATACAGCCACACACACAAGTCCGCCAGCCCAAAGGTCAGTGATAAACTAGCGGTAGCAAAACCAACACCGTTACGCCAACAGAACAACGCCCACAACATTATGACCCACGAATCACCATGTCGGATATTCAATGGCGGTAAACCATTGGCGGTACATACCTCTGCGCTCAAAATACACACACTCAGCACCACATTGGACAATTCATACTACACACACCTGACACACTTACACACACCACACCCACACACCCACACCACTATAAAAAACACACACACATTACCAACAACCCTTTACGACTACAAACATTTGCCAACAGAGAGAGAAAGAAAGAGCACCCACACAAACAGAGCCACATACCACCATCACCTATACACCACCCACGCACCTTAAATCACACACCCCAACACATTCCCCTATACACCCTCACCCACACCAATCACACTACACCCATGGCACCACAACGACACCCCAGATTCTCTGAGGAGGAGCTAGGGGTCATGGTGGAGGAAATCATCTGGGTAGAGCCACAGCTATTTGTAGTACAGGTGCAGCAGATATCCATTGCTAGGAAGGTGGAGCTATGGCGGAAGATCGTGGACAGGGTCAACGCTGTGGGACAGCACCCCAGAACAAGGGACGACATCAGAAAGAGGTGGAACGACCTACGGGGGAAAGTGCGTTCCATTGCAGCAAGACACCAGTTTGCGGTGCAGAGGACTGGCAGTGGACCCCTACCTCCTCTGCCACAACTAACAACATGGAAGGAGCAAGTCTTGGCAATCATGCATCCTGAGGGCCTGGCAGGAGTAGGAGGAGGACTGGACTCTAGTAAATCAACTCTTTACTACTACTACCCCCCTACCTGCATGCCATCACATACTCCCACCCTCACTCCCATCACTCCACCACCTCCCACACACACCACCACCACAATCCACTCATCCTAATGCCAAGCCCTGCATGCACCACCAATGCATGGACACCATTCACAGACCTGCATGGACACCTACCACTAAAGCATGCACACTAGAGGGAAACAGCTAGCCCACCAAATTACAACTCATACAAGACAAAGCTGCCAGAGCAATAACAACAATGGAGGGTAACCCACCCATGCACAATATGTCACACACAGAAACAATACCACTGCATTTACATCCCCACAGATATCCCACCCAATGTCACTGGAGAAGAGGTGCCAGCAACATCCAGTCCCCCCACAGAAGATGCCCATAGTGATGACAGCAGCTCTGGTCGCCTGGATCTGGATGACCAACCTGGCCCATCAGGAACCTCTGGATAGTCAGTTACACAGGCACAGTCACACACCACCACAGAGCCTCGCATCTCAGGAAACACCACAACAGCACCCGCTGAGCGTGACCCGTACCTCTGTTCCCAGGACTCATCAGTCAGCAGTTTGCCCACCAATTCAGATACCCCAGGCCACCCCACAAACCCAGGACAATCAGGGACCTGGGGTCAGTGGGAGTGGGCACACGGTTCAGGGGACAGAGGCACAGGACAACAGGGAAGCTGGGAGGACTGCTGTGTGACATGGGGAGGACAGGCCCAGGGAACCGACTCTCCAGGAAGCACTCACCAACATCCTGGGAGCATACCACCATTCCCAGGAGACGATGGGCCAGTTACTGGAGAAGTTGCAGGAGACCCAGTGGCTGCAAGAAGGACAGTACCTGGGGATCAGGGAGGACTTGAAGGACATCAACACCACCCTGGTCTCCATTGCAGGGGTTCTGGCAGACATGGCCAACACCATGAGGGAGGCAATGGCACACCACCGGGCTGCTGACACTAGCCAAACTGATGAACAGCCTTCCACCTCCGCTGCCGCTAGTGGACAGGAGTCCCCGCCACAGGAACAATAGGCCACCAGCACCCCAACCCCTGCAGAAGGAGAACCACCCAGCAAATGGTCCCTGCGATCCAGGTAGAAGCCACCGAACATTGCCAAGACCCCCACCAGGAAATAAGACTCTACTGAATGCCACCCTTTTGTCCCACTCTGTCACCCTGTCCACCTTGAACTGCCATTGTTCCCCTTCCTTTGCCCCCTTGGACAATGCACCTGTGATACAAATAGACTGGACTCTATCCTGGACTTTCCTCCATCATCACCCCAGCCCATTACACATCCCCCTCTAATCATTAGCATTTAAATGAACACCATTTGAATAAATACAAGTATGGAGTCTGTCAAATCATTTAACCGTGTATTCGTTTAGCAAGCTTTAAACACTGCAATGTAACTGTTCAGTAATGTATACATAGGAATGACCTGTAGTTGGCTGCAGCCAACACACCAGGAGCAATAGTGGGGCACAAATATCTGCAAATATAAATGCCAAAGGGTACAGTAAGTGGCCATAGAAGTGGGAAAATCAGCCTGCCAGTGAAAATGTAAAACATTAAACTGTCAATGAAATGTGAAGCTACACTGTCTTACCTGTGTGTCATTGGAAGTATTGACGAATCACTGCAGTTCTGTTGTCCTCATCCTCATTCTCTGCCTTTTCATCTTCACTGTCCACAGTGTCCACTGGTGCCACACGGCCATCCCCAGCCTCCTCCTCCTGCAGAAAAGGCACCTGGCGTCTCAAGGCAAGGTTGTACAACATACAAGATGCCACGATGATCTGGCAGACCTTCTTGGGTGAGTAGCACAGGGATCCACCTGCTAGATGGAGGCACCAAAACCTCGCCTTCAGGATGTCAAATGTACGTTCAATTACCCTTCTTGTTCGCCCATGTGCCTCATTGTAACGTTCCACTGCCCTTGTCCTGGGATTCCTCAAAGGGGTCAGTAGCCATGAGAGGTTGGGGTAACCAGAGTCACCTGCAAATATCGAGGGACAACTGTTAACCACACGCTAACCATAAGGCCCACACAATACTCATACACCAACATCCACTGGGTGAGAACCAGGGCTCACCTATTAGCTACAACCTGTGCCTCTGGAGTTGTCCCATCACATTTGGGATGCTGCTATTCCTCAAGATAAAAGCATCATACACCGACCCAGGATACTTAGCATTGACATGGGAGATGTACTGGTTCGCCAAACACACCATCTGCACATTTATCAAGTGAAAACTTTTTCGATTTCCGAAGACCTGTTCATTTTGCCGGGTGGGGGACAAATGCTATATGTGTTCCATAAATAGCCCCAATAATGTTGGGGATATGTCCCATTGCATAGAAGTCAGCCTTCACTGTGGCCAAATCCTCCACCTGGGGGAAAACGATGTAGCTGCGCATGTGTTTAATCAGGGCAGACAACACTCTTGTCAGCACTATTGAAAACATTGGCTGTAACATTCCTGCTGCCAAGCCCACTGTCACTTGGAAAGAACCAGTTGCCAAGAAATGGAGAACAGATAGGACTTGCACAAGAGGGGGATCCCAGTAGGGTGACGGATAGCAGATATCAGGTCAGGCTCCAATTGGGAACACTTCTCTGTGATTGTGGCCCTGTCAAGTCTGTAGGTGAGGATGATGTGCCTGTCCTCCATTGTTGCCAAGTCTACCAGGGGTCTGTACACGGGGAATGTCTCTATCTCCTATTCATCCACAGCGGTTGCTATCTATTCGGCAAATGAGTGAGGAGGCGGCCATAATTATTGGTACATTGTAACCACTACAGTTCAATGCATGATGTGATTTTTATAATTTATTAGTGGCATATGTCCTGAATGTACAATTGTGAACTGTCACGCAGTTATGATCCATGACCTGTCCCCCCCCACTGAAATGGCATCCGCCTGTCCTGTATGGAGGGACAGGTGGAAGTGAGGTAATTCCGCTGACGTTGTGCGCTGTTGCGGGAGGTGGTTGGGAACCGTCATGCAACTCCCCATTGGTTATCATTGGTCCCTATGTGGTACATTGGCCAATGGTGATGTACGCCGGCGGTGACAGTATGCACCGCCACGGACGTCACCGCCATTTTCTATCTGTTCACTCACTTGCTACCTGACCTTCAACAGGAGAGGACCTACACTTCATGTGCTGCTGTGACCTGTGTCTGGAACCTACATGGCTCGTGTGACTGGGGAAAGGGCCCCTGCCTTCACCTCAGCGGAGTTGGAGAGACTGGTGGATGGGGTCCTACCCCAGTACCGACTGCTGTATGGGCCTCCGCACCAACAGGTGAGTACACTGTGAGCACGATGCATGAATGCATGGAGTGGTGTGTGAGAAGGCCTCATGTGGGGGGGTGATGGATGGGCCCTGGGCAGCTTGCGGCATGTATGCTGGGCCATGTCTGTGCAAAAGGGGATGGAAAGGGATATGGTGGGCCATGAGTGTAACAGGCAGGACAGTCTGACTAATACCTTTCCCTGTTTATATTTCCTCTACAGGTCAGCGCCTATCAAAACCTGGGTATGTGGCGTGCCATCGCCAAGGACGTGTGGACCCTGGGGGTCTACAGCAGGCAGAGCACTCACTGTCAGAAACTGTGGGAGGACCTGAGATGCTGGGCACGGGAGAAGGCAGAGGCCCAGCTGGGCATGGCCTCCCAACGAGGAAATGGTGCCCGTCAAACCCTGACCACCTGATCGCCCACATACTTGTGGTGAACTATCCGGAGCTGGATGGGCGTTTGGGGGCATCACAACAGCCACAAGGGGTTGAGTACAGTGCCCATCATCACTACTTATGCCTGGTGGGGTGGTATCCGGGTGGGTGATGTGTGCCTGTGCGTGCCCCTAGGCCAGGGCTGACATTGCAGAGTAGGTTCCATGTTGGGCATTGTTCTGATGTGATATTCCTCCAACCTAGCTGTTGGACCTGGCTTTTTGACGGGGACATCCCCAAACTTTTTGCCTCCTTCCTCCTATTTCTTCTGACCTGTTGTTGTTGGCTTTTGACCTCTGGGCACTTTACCACTGCTAACCAGTGCTAAAGTGCATATGCTCTCTGTGTAAATTGTACTACTGATTGGTTTATCTATGATTGACTATTTAATTTACTTGTAAGTCCCTGGTAGAGTGCACTACATGTGCCTAGGGCTGGTAGATTAAATGCTACTAGTGGGCCTGCAGCACTGGTTGTGCCACCCACCTCAGTAGCCCCTTAACCCTGTCTCAGGCCTGCCATTGCAAGGCCTGTGTGTGCAGTTTCACTGCCACTTCGACTTGGCATTTAAAAGTACTTGCCAAGCCTAGAACTCCCCTTTTACTACATGTAAGTCATCCCTAATGTGTGCCCTAGGTAACCCCTAGAGCAGGGTGCTGTGTAGGTAAAAGGTAGGACATGTACCTGGGTAGTTATATGTCCTAGTAGTGTAAAACTCCTAAATTCGTTTTTACACTACTGTGAGGCCTTCTCCCTTCATAGGCTAACATTGGGGCTGCCCTCATACACTGTTGAAGTGGCAGCTGCTGATCTGAAAGGAGCAGGAAGGTCATATTTAGTATGGCCAGAATGGTAATATAAAATCCTGCTGACTGGTGAAGTCGGATTTAATATTACTATTCTAGAAATACCTCTTTTAGAAAGTGAGCATTTCTTTGCACTAAAATGTTGTTGTGCCCTTCAATCCACGTCTGGCTAGGTTTAGTTGACAGCTCCTTGTGCATTCACTCAGACACACCCCAAACACAGGGTACTCAGCCTCACTTGCATACATCTGCATTTTGAATGGGTCTTCCTGGGCTGGGAGGGTGGAGGGCCTGCCCTCACACAAAGGACTGCCACACCCCCTACTGGGACTCTGGCAGACAGGATTGAGCTGAAAGGGGTCTTGGTGCATTTCTTAGAGACTCTTTGAAGTCACCCCCACTTCAAAGGCACAACTTAGTATATAACAGGGCCTCTGCCCTACCTCATCAGACACTTGCTGGAGAAGAAACCTGAACCAGAAACTACATCCTGCCAAGAAGAACTGCCTGGCTGCTCAAAGGACTCACCTGTCTGCTTTTCTACAAAGGACTGCTGCCTTGCTGTTGGCCTGCTGCCTTGCTGAACTCTTGCCTGGCTGTAAAAGTGCTCTCCAAGGGCTTGGATAGAGCTTGCCTCCTGTTCCCTGAAGTCTCATGACCAAAAAGACTTCACTCTTCCTCTTGGACGCTCCGTGCGCCGAACTTTTCGACGCACAGCTTGTTCCGCGGCAAGAAAAACGCCGCACACCGACGCTGATCAACGCGACGCCTTCGGGACGACCGAAACTTTGACGCACGGCCTCGCAAGGACAACGCCGCCCGACTCCGCAGGAGAAATCGACGTGACGCCTGCCGTGCGATCAAAACTTTGACGCACGGCCTCGCAAGGACAACGCCGCCTGACTCCGCAGGAGAAATCGACGCGACGCCTGCCGTGAGATCAAAACTTTGACGCAGGGCCTCGCAAGGACAACGCCGCCTGACTCCGCAGGAGAAATCGACGCAACGCCTGCCGTGAGATCGAAACTTCGACGCGCAGCCCCGCAGAACGACGCGCAGCCGGAAAATCCACGCACAGACCCGGGACATCTGGTAATCCCCGCGACCCACAGAAAGAGACTGTCCGCGCGCCGGAAAACGACGCCCGACTTCCCCGCATGGAAAATAACGACGCCAGTCCGTGTGTGCTGGGGAGAAATCGACGCACACACCCTTTTTCCACGCACCTCTTCCTTTGTGGCCCTCTGAGGAGATTTTCCACCAGAAACCAGGTACTTTGTGTTTGAAAGAGACTCTGTTTACTTTCAAAAGACTTAAGACACTTTGGCTCTCATTCTAACCCCGGCGGTCTCAGACCGCCGGGGCCAGGGTCGGCGGGAGCACCGCCGACAGACCGGCGGTGCCCCGCAGGGCATTCTGACCGCGGCGCTTTGGCCGCGGTCAGAAAGGGTAAACCGGCGGTCTCCCGCCGGTTTACCGCTGCCCTTAGAATCCCCCATGGCGGCGCAGCTTGCTGCGCCGCCATGGGGGATTCTGACACCCCCTACCGCCATCCTGTTCCTGGCGGCTCTCCCGCCATGAACAGGATGGCGGTAGGGGGTGCCGCGGGGCCCCTGGGGGCCCCTGCCGTGCCCATGCCAATGGCATGGGCACGGCAGGGGCCCCCGTAAGAGGGCCCCACAAAGTATTTCAGTGTCTGCCTAGCAGACACTGAAATACGCGACGGGTGCAACTGCACCCGTCGCACCTTCCCACTCCGCCGGCTCAATTCTGAGCCGGCGTCCTCGTGGGAAGGTTGATTTGCCCTGGGCTGGCGGGCGGTCTTTTGGCGGCCGCCCGCCAGCCCAGGGCAAATCCCAAAATACCCTCTGCGGTCTTTCGACCGCGGAGCGGTATTTTGGTGGGGGAACTTTGGCGGGCGGCCTCCGCCGCCCGCCGAAGTTAGAATCACCCCCTTTATATCACTTTTCAGTGATATCTTTACAAATTCATATTGCATCTTTGATCGTTTTGACCTGAAGATACCCAGATAAATATTATATATTTTTCTAAATACTGTGTGGTGTATTTTTGTGGTGTCATGCTATGGTGTTGTATGATTTATTGCACAAATGCTTTACACATTGCCTTCTAAGTTAAGCCTGACTGCTCGTGCCAAGCTACCGGAGGGTGAGCACGGGCTGATTTTGGATTGTGTGTGACTTACCCTGACTAGAGTGAGGGTTCTTGCTTGGACAGAGGGCAACCTAACTGCCAACCAAAAACCCCATTTCTAACATTGGTGATCAGCGGTGAGGATAGGACTGGTGTTTGTGCAGTGACATACAGTAGCTAAGTATTTCACTACCTACCCACAGTTGAAGGTCAACTTGATTTTTCATCTTTTTTGGCTCTTGGTTCTCTGATGTCCTCCTGGATATACTATTGATATTTTGGACTTTGGATTTTGGTTTTTGCTGATAAGATCTTATCAAAATGGGATTGTGTACCTACTCATTCTTTGTTCGTACGGACCACCTCACTAAGGCTGACCTAAGGAAGCTTTGCAGAAAATGGGGCCTTCCTGTAGCAAGGAGATCTACTAAGGCGGAGATGCTCCATCACTACATAGTCTGGGGGGAGGAAAGATGGGCAGAGAGAGAGGCAGCAAGAAACCAAATGACTAAGTACCCCTCAGATGAGGAGGAGGACTACTCACATGAGGAGGAAGCCTGCTCACATGAGGAGGAAGACTACTCAGATGAGGAAAGAGAACCAGTGGGAGATGAATGGCTCCTAGCTCTAGAGCAGTGTCTAGAAGAGCTAGATGAGCAGCTTGAAAGGGCTGAGGCAGCAAGTCTCTTAGCCCTGGAAGAAGAAAAGATTGCAGCTCAAGAGCTGAGCTGTAAAGAGCTGAAACTGGAGACCGGAAGGGCTGAGTCCAGTTCAGATGGTGGCAGCAAAAATCTTGCATCCAGTACTGCTGAAGAAGGGCACAAGCCCAGAGATGTGGTGCCCAACTTGAAGAAAGGAGTTGACACACCCCAGGCGGTTCAAGGGTATGAGGTAGTTCCCGTTATGCACAGGGTCCCTGAGAAGGATTGGGGAACTGGCACAGGGAGTCATATTCCTACTGGGGGGAGGGACACTTTACTGACTCTAGCAGAGAGTGACAGAGAAAAGGGTTCCCCCCTGGTGGACGTCCTGGATATAGAGTGTAGAGACATCCCAGAAGAGTTTGGGTTGAGTGTCAGGGACAGACAGATACTGTCTCACCAGTCTCAGGAGGGCGAAGTAGAGTGCTTTTCCAAGGTTGAGTTACTGGGTGGTTGGGTGAAGGGTACTGTGGTTAATACATGTGAAGGGCAGAGTGATGTAATTGCTGGAGAGCATATGTCTGGTCCTTATTTTCCAGAGCTACGCCAACACCAGGTGGAGTGTGAGTTCTCTGACCCCAGGGAGCTTACAATGGAGGCAGACTTCTAGGTGAGTACCAGAGAGTCTGAAGAGGCATTTGGGGGTGCTCCTGAAGGGAGTGGTCTAGGTGGTTCCCAACCGAGTGTGGTGGGAAAGGATTGTAGTGTCCCAGGTAGGTCCCAGGTCCTAGAGGGTTCCATGAGGGAACACCAGGAGGGAAGCCTAGCCTGTACCGTAGGGCCACCTTTTGAGGGAAGCCCTGCAGTGTCAGAAGAACTTGGGGGGGTGACTGTAGCCAGCATCCCAACAGTTCTGGTGTCTGGCAGAACCCCTCATAGTGAGGGGGTGCAGAAGTCCAGACATAGGGTTGAGAGGGGGTTGCAGACCCCAGTGGAGGACCTTGAGAGTCAGGGGACAGCTCTGAGAGCAGAGCCCCCCAGGAATGACCCAGGTGAAACCGTTTCTGGTTTGGGGGAAACTCAGACTCTGCCGGATGGGCAGAGGTCGGGAGACCTGCGCCAACCAGACTCTTGTGTGGCCCTTGGGGACGGTGTGTCCCTTGTGGGGGGTGAGAGTGCCCCCCAGGAAGTCCTGGCATGCCAGGCAAAGATTCAACCTCAGGGTGGTGACTCTGGGTTGGATACCCAGGTTCAGAGGTTGAACTCTGACCTGGTGGGAGGTAGATGTGCCTCCCAAGAAGTCCTGCTGTGCCAGGCAATTGTCCAACCGCAGGGTGTTGACTCTGGGTTGGATGACCAGGTTCAGAGGTTAAACTCTGACCTGGCGGGGGTAGGTGTGCCCCCCAGAAAGTCCTGGCGTGCCAGGCAATTGCCCAACCTCAAGGTGGTGACCCTGGGTTGGGGAACCAGGCTCAGAGGTTAAACTCTGACCTGGTGGGAGGTAGGTGTGCCTCCCTGGAAGTCCTGGCCTGCCAGGCAATGGTTCAACCTCAGGGTGGTGACTCTGGGTTGGCTAACCAGGTTCAGGGAATAAGCTCTGACCTGTTGGGGGGTAGGCGTGCCCCCCAGGAAGTCCTGGTGTACCAGGCAGTGGTCCAACCTCAGAGTGCTGACTCTGGGTTGGATAACCGGGTTCAGAGGTTAAACTCTGACCTGGTGGGGGGTAAGTGTGCCCCCCAGAAAGTCCTGGCGTGCCAGGCAATTGTTCAACCTCAGAGTGCTGACTCTGGGTTGGATAACCGGGTTCAGAGGTTAAACTCTGACCTGGTGGGGGGTAGGTGTGCCCCCCAGAAAGTCCTCGCATGCCAGGCAATTGTTCAACCTCAGGGTGGTGACTCTGGGTTGGATACCCAGGTTCAGAGGTTAAACTCTGACCTGGTGGGAGGTAGGTGTGCCTCCCAAGAAGCCCTGCTGTGCCAGGCAATTGTCCAACCTCAGGGTGTTGACTCTGGGTTGGATGACCAGGTTCAGAGGTTAAACTCTGACCTGGTGGGGCGTAGGTGTGCCCCCCAGAAAGTCCTGGCGTGCCAGGCAATTGCCCAACCTCAGGGTGGTGACCCTGGGTTGGGGAACCAGGCTCAGAGGTTAAACTCTGACCTGGTGGGAGGTAGGTGTGCCTCCCAGAAAGTCCTGGTGCGCCAGGCAATTGTTCAACTTCAGGGTGGTGACTCTGAGTTGAATGGCCCAGTGCAGAGGTTAAACTCTGACCTGGTGGAGGGTCAGTGTGCCCTCCAAAAAGTCCTGGCGTGCCAGGCAATTGTTCAACTTCAGGGTGGTGACTCTGAGTTGAATGGCCAAGTTCAGAGGTTAAACTCTGACCTGGTGGAGGGTCAGTGTGCCCTCCAGGAAGTCCTGGCGTGCCAGGCAATTGTTCAACTTCAGGGTGGTGACTCTGAGTTGAATGGTCAGGTGCAGAGGTTAAACTCTGACCTGGTGGGGGGTAGGTGTGCCTCCCAGGAAGTCCTGGTTTGCCAGGCAGTGATCCAGTCTGAGGGTACAGACCCTGGGCTGGAAGACCAGGTTCAGGGTGTCCCCCCGGACCTGGAGGGAGGGGCTACTGATAACAGTGCCCCTACCATGTTGTCTTCTGAGGAGGCCAGTCCTAGTTGGAGGGTGCTGGACCCCAGAAGAGAGGGCAGGGGGAGGGAAGCCTCACCCCGGGCCCTAGTCCAACCTGAAGGTACAGGCCCCAGGTTGGAGGGCCAGTTGCAGGTTAACAGCCCTGCACTGGTGGAGGAATGGTACAGGGTGACTTCTGTAAGCACCCTGACCATGTTGGACTCTGGGGGTACCGCTCCAGGAGGGAGGGTACAAAGCCCCAGAGGGGAGGACCAGGTTCAGGCTGTCATCCCTGACCTGGTGGAAGGGAGAGTGGTTAAAGGGTGCCCAACACCTAGGGCTACCGCCCCCCACTCTCCACAGCCACAGTGGTTGGAGAGCTTTGAGAGGCCTGGGGCCTGGCTCTCATCCCTGGCAGCTGTCAGTAATCACTGTGGCTTGCTGTCCGGGTGGACAGAGTTATCCCTGGGGAGGGGACAAATGTCACACCCCAGGGGTAGAGTGGGCAACACCACTGTGTTGGTTATGGTGGTACTATCCTGCTCCTGGGATACATCTGTGAGCAAAGTAAGGTTAGGTGCTGCACAGATGGGATCCGCAGGTAAGGAGAAATGTTCCCCATGGGTTGGCTTAGTGGGCCCTGAGAGTATGGACAGAGTGATCCAATTGGAGTCAGGAAGGCGAAGAACTGGAGCATGCCCCTGCTGTTGTGGGCCTGGGTCCTTGTTCTGTCGCCTCAAACAGGGAAGTACATCAGGATAGTGATTGTTCTCCCCTGGCTTTAGGCTGGTAGGGGGTCATGTTGGACCTGGCTTTTTGACGGGGACATCCCCAAACTTTTTGCCTCCTTCCTCCTATTTCTTCTGACCTGTTGCTGTTGGCTTTCGACCTCTGGGCACTTTACCACTGCTAACCAGTGCTAAAGTGCATATGCTCTCTGTGTAAATTGTACTACTGATTGGTTTATCTATGATTGACTATTTAATTTACTTGTAAGTCCCTGGTAGAGTGCACTACATGTGCCTAGGGCTGGTAGATTAAATGCTACTAGTGGGCCTGCAGCACTGGTTGTGCCACCCACCTCAGTAGCCCCTTAACCCTGTCTCAGGCCTGCCATTGCAAGGCCTGTGTGTGCAGTTTCACTGCCACTTCGACTTGGCATTTAAAAGTACTTGCCAAGCCTAGAACTCCCCTTTTACTACATGTAAGTCATCCCTAATGTGTGCCCTAGGTAACCCCTAGAGCAGGGTGCTGTGTAGGTAAAAGGTAAGACATGTACCTGGGTAGTTATATGTCCTAGTAGTGTAAAACTCCTAAATTCGTTTTTACACTACTGTGAGGCCTGCTCCCTTCATAGGCTAACATTGGGGCTGCCCTCATACACTGTTTAAGTGGCAGCTGCTGATCTGAAAGGAGCAGGAAGGTCATATTTAGTATGGCCAGAATGGTAATATAAAATCCTGCTGACTGGTGAAGTCGGATTTAATATTACTATTCTAGAAATGCCACTTTTAGAAAGTGAGCATTTCTTTGCACTAAAATGTTGTTGTGCCCTTCAATCCACGTCTGGCTAGGTTTAGTTGACAGCTCCTTGTGCATTCACTCAGACACACCCCAAACACAGGGTACTCAGCCTCACTTGCATACATCTGCATTTTGAATGGGTCTTCCTGGGCTGGGAGGGTGGAGGGCCTGCCCTCACACAAAGGACTGCCACACCCCCTACTGGGACTCTGGCAGACAGGATTGAGCTGAAAGGGGGCTTAGTGCATTTCTTAGAGACTCTTTGAAGTCACCCCCACTTCAAAGGCACAACTTAGTATATAACAGGGCCTCTGCCCTACCTCATCAGACACTTGCTGGAGAAGAAACCTGAACCAGAAACTACATCCTGCCAAGAAGAACTGCCTGGCTGCTCAAAGGACTCACCTGTCTGCTTTTCTACAAAGGACTGCTGCCTTGCTGTTGGCCTGCTGCCTTGCTGAACTCTTGCCTGGCTGTAAAAGTGCTCTCCAAGGGCTTGGATAGAGCTTGCCTCCTGTTCCCTGAAGTCTCAGGACCAAAAAGACTTCACTCTTCCTCTTGGACGCTCCGTGCGCCGAACTTTTCGATGCACAGCTTGTTCCGCGGCAAGAAAAACGCCGCACACCGACGCTGATCAACGCGACACCTTCGGGACGACCGAAACTTTGACGCACGGCCTCGCAAGGACAACGCCGCCCGACTCCGCAGGAGAAATCGACGCAACGCCTGCCGTGCGATCAAAACTTTGACGCACGGCCTCGCAAGGACAACGCCGCCCGACTCCGCAGGAGAAATCGACGCGACGCCTGCCGTGAGATCAAAACTTTGACGCACGGCCTCGCAAGGACAACGCCGCCCGACTCCGCAGGAGAAATCGACGCGACACCTGCCGTGAGATCGAAACTTCGACGCGCAGCCCCGCAGAACGACGCGCAGCCGGAAAACAAGCAGGAAAATCCATGCACAGACCCGGGAAATCTGGTAATCCCCGCGACCCACAGAGACTGTCCGCGCGCCGGAAAACGACGCCCGACTTCCCCGCGTGGAAAATAACGACGCCAGTCCGTGTGTGCTGGGGAGAAATCGACGCACACACCCTTTTTCCACACACCTCTTCCTTTGTGGCCTTCTGAGGAGATTTTCCACCAGAAACCAGGTACTTTGTGTTTGAAAGAGACTCTGTTTACTTTCTAAAGACTTAAGACACTTTATATCACTTTTCAGTGATATCTTTACAAATTCATATTGCATATATGATCGTTTTGACCTGAAGATACCCAGATAAATATTATATATTTTTCTAAATACTGTGTGGTGTATTTTTGTGGTGTCATGCTATGGTGTTGTATGATTTATTGCACAAATGCTTTACACATTGCCTTCTAAGTTAAGCCTGACTGCTCGTGCCAAGCTACCGGAGGGTGAGCACGGGCTGATTTTGGATTGTGTGTGACTTACCCTGACTAGAGTGAGGGTTCTTGCTTGGACAGAGGGCAACCTAACTGCCAACCAAAAACCCCATTTCTAACACTAGCTAGTAGGCATCCACTGCTGGGCAGGGCTGTGTGGGTCCCAGGTATGCTGCAGTTGTCGGCATGTGTCTTCCCCATGCCCTGGTGACTACCATTGTTACTGGTAGTGCATTGCATAGTGCGTAGGGCTGTTCCCAGTGTATGAGTGTGTTGTGTACGCCAACTCTGGTGTTGGTGCAGTAATTGACTAAGTGTATCCTTTGTTTCTCCCCCCCTTTTTGTTTTGTCACCCTGTCTTTATGTGCATTAGCATCATCTGGCGGAGGAGCAACGGCACCAGCGATGGAGGGAGCTGCATCCCACAGGACCCAGGAGGCAGAGTCCACCGACGGTGAGGGCACCATTGGGACAGAGGGCGAGCGGAGCACCACAGTGGAGACTGGAGGGGACAGTTCGGACACGAATACCGTCTCGGATGGAAGCTCCCTGGTGGTGGCAGACACCTCTGTGCCCACTTCAGCTACAGGTAGCTTCCCCCCATACCAGCACAGCCCTCCCAGCAGCCCCTCAGCGAGTAGCCCATGCCCGCTCACCCAGGAGGGTGGGCATCTCCTTCGCCCCAGGCACTTCAGGCCCTGCCCCATTCAGCCCTGCTGCCCTGAGTGAGGAGGCTATTGACCTACTGCGATCCATCTCTGTTGGGCAGTCAACCATTGTGAATGCCATCCAGGGGCTGGCAGCCCAAATGCAACAGACCAATGCATTTCTGGAGGGCATTTACACTTGATTGGTGTCAAGGAGACCAGATCCTCTGGGCTTGCACATGTTCCCAACATGTCCACCTCTTGGCAGCTCCAAACTCCACTAGTTATATAGCACAGAGTTAAAGAATGGGCAAGTAGGGGAATGGGTTTTGGGTTGGGAACAGCGGGGAAGGAGACCTGTGGAAGCAAGAGTTAAACAACACAAGGAGTATGGGGTAAATATGTTATGTTACTGCATCTGCTTGTGTGCATGGTGTTGGGGGTGGGGGTGTTGAGTTTGTGTGTCACTCTCTTTTTCCGCCCTCCCTCTCCTGTGTGCTAGGTGGCAGTACTCACCGTGGTTGTCTTCGCCGGTGTTGGTGTTCGTGGTGGAGCAGGATGTAAAACAGCATGGGGAATATATGCAGTTCGGGCTCCATGGCGGCGTGGTTCGTCCCTGAGTCTCCACAGGTGAGTCGTTTCCCTTCTGTGCATTGTTTCCACCAAGCTTTTGATGTCGTTGGTACTGGCCCGGAAAAGGTGGCAGTTTCCTGTCTCATAAGACGGTGGGCAAAACATTAACTTCCACCTGACTGTAGGCAGTTACCACTGTGATGCCTGTTGTTTCCACCCTGGAGGTCGGTGTGGTAAAGTGTCTGTCTGTCTGAGCTGTTTCTGCCATGTCAAAACACTATAAAGGGGTGAGAGGGAATTCCTGCCCGACCTCCCTAAACCAATAATATTCTCACAAAGAGGAAAAGGAATGATGTCTGGTGTCAAAACCAGACTAGTTCAAACATCAATATTTTGAAAAAACGGCCCTCACCCACAATTTGTGGCATGCTTCATCATAGGGCCCTGCTAACACACTCCGAGATATAAATCCCCTTCGGAGTGGAGCAGTAAGGGTGGGGGAACATAAAAGCACATTAGACAAAACCAACAATCATGGCACAGGGACCAAAGACGGACAACAGAAAGAGACATAAAACTGACTCAGGCCAACCTCTTATCCTATTTAATTCTAGTGCAGCTTGGACAGGATTAAAAATGTTATTGGTGGTGTTTTCAGGAATTAGTTACCTGTACACCCCAATCTCTGTAGAGAGTCAACATGTTTCGGCATATTCAAAATGCCAAATTGGGTCATGCGGCCTTCGTCAGGACCTTCGTCCTGTCCCCATATTTATAAAAGTCCCTACCTGTCCTTTAATCAGGAGGATCACTGATTTGTGCCGCTAGGTACACTTTTTTTTGTCAACACACTCAGTTATCGAATTTCATTAACACTCGCTTTCATCAAAGCCGGGTGGGAGCACCACCCTGTAGTCACACATTCGTCAAGGGTCCGGTACTGCCGGTCACTGCCACTCCCCGGCTCTGAGTCAGTTTTATGTCTCTTTCTGTTGTCTGTCTTTGGTCCCTGTGCCATGATTGTTGGTCTTGTCTAATGTGCTTTTATGTTCCCCCACCCTTACTGCTCCACTCCGAAGGGGATTTATATCTCGGAGTGTGTTAGCAGGGCCCTATGATGAAGCATGCCATAAATTGTGGGTGAGGGCCGTTTTTTCAAAATATTGATGTTTGAACTAGTCTGGTTTTGACACCAGACATCATTCCTTGTCCTCTTTGTGAAAATGTTTCTGCCATGGTCATAATTTGACAGTTTTTACCGCCAGCTTTATCACTGAACGCCAGGGTTGTAATGAGGGCCTGTGTCTTCTTTGCCCAGGCCTAACAGGTTTATTTAGACCCACCAGTAGGTTTATAAAGGACATAATTGGTATTTTCACCCGTTGAAACAGTAGTGGCAACACTTTCAAATGCAGCAACCATTTAGGTATGGAAAAGCTAATTATGCAGTCATTCATAGTCTTTTTGACCTACCTATAGTTTGTAGTTCCCGTCTTTGTGCCGGCCTGTACACTTGTTCACAAATCACAGTTTATGTAAGAAACAAACTTTGCACACCTCCAGAAGCCACACGCTTTTTGACTGGTGATAACTACCAATGGAAAGTCTTAATAATTGGCTAACCATATGCACAAACTTGGTACAAAACTGTGGATGTTTCTCCCCATTTTTACCACCAAAGTTTTCATCTACTGTAAAACACTCCTAAGCCCGACCTTAATTGTGATCTCTGCCCTCGGGATTGTCCCTTTCATTAAAACCATTGACATGACCCTACTAGGGTCAATGTATTTTCCCTAGGATACCCCTTCTTTGCGGGTTCTTCGACGTTGCCTTTTTTTTACCAAGCATTAGACGAATGTCATCAGGATCCTTAAGGTACCTCTTCAAGATGAGGAAAGGACGATGAGAGCACTGGAGGTAATATCTCCAGACAATTGCAGAACCATGGAAGATTTTCTCTAAATAGAGACTCATTTTCTTTTAAGCACTATAATTTCAAGTGAGACAGCACAAAACACTCCATAGTGTGGAAAATTACTCCGACCTTTCTACAATCGTTCTCGCACATAGGCTCCCATCTCAGCAGCACCTCACGATTCATTCTTCCCTGAGTAGGTGTACGGATCAATGGTTAAGCAAATCCTTCTCTGACCACTCCAATGTGTCCAAGCCTTCAGTCCTAATTAGCCAACTTGCCCAACCAGCAGCAACTACTTTCATAACACAAGCACTGGCAAATCCGATAGGTCGCTGTTGGACCTCCTGAGTTTGACAATGGTTTTTAGAAGTGTTGTACAGCATACCAGATGCTGTGCAGCATGACTAAGGTCAAACAGTCACAAAAGCTTGCTGCTAGCCGGTTTGCTGGTTACAAAGATTACCACGTAGTTACTGAGGACCACCCTTTGAATTTCAAATGGATAGGGACATGATTGATGAACATAGAATGTTAGCGAGCTAGGGTTATCACTGCGCCATCAATAATGCACTTTCAAAGCTGCACCTAGCACGCCAAAAAAGCTGAAATTACAAGTGTTTTCCAGTGCTGATTGCAAAATAGTCTCATTTTTATAACTTTCCTAATAAAGCTGATTGAGTTTCTTCTAGCAGCTCGAAGTCCAGAGAGAGAAAGTAACGGAGGCAGAGAGACATAAGTGATTTGCCCAGGATCACACAGTGTTGATCTGGTAAGGAAGCTGGAATTAATACTCCAGTCTCCGTACTGGAAAGTTGACATAGTGAGTCGACTCTAGCTCATACCCTTCCTTCAGCTATTATCAAAACAACCCATGTGGGTAGGTTACACGCCACTGATGGCTTTTTAACCTACAACACTGTGCACACTGGTTATTGTAGTTTTGCTCTCCAGTTAGAAGTATGGATATGATCCCTCCTGACATGGGTCCAGTTAATAGCTATGTCACATGTTTACAGTTTACATGACAAAGGGCTGAAGTACTAAGGGAGCACAGTTATTTTTAACGTGGTTGGCCTTATGTCAACAAACAGCTCAGTAATGTGTCAAATGTGGGATTTCAAGTAAATGTATTGTATTTATTTGCATTTTATTTTGTACAGTGCTTCAGATTCAGTCCAAAGCTACTTTGCACCGGTAAGTTTACAACTGGAACAATTAATTTGACAAGGGTACTTAGGGGCCAACCAGATGCAAGGAATGACAACCTTACCCTGTATTGTTCATTCCATGTCCTTTCTATAGATTGCACGTACGTTGTAAGGAAATGCCTCCTTGGCATGGTTGCCCCCTGACTTTTTGCCTTTGCTGATGCTATGTTTACAATTGAAAGTGTGCTGAGGCCTGCTAACCAGGCCCCAGCACCAGTGTTCTTTCCCTAACCTGTACTTTTGTATCCACAATTGGCAGACCCTGGCATCCAGATAAGTCCCTTGTAACTGGTACTTCTAGTACCAAGGGCCCTGATGCCAAGGAAGGTCTCTAAGGGCTGCAGCATGTCTTATGCCACCCTGGAGACCCCTCACTCAGCACAGACACACTGCTTGCCAGCTTGTGTGTGCTAGTGAGGACAAAACGAGTAAGTCGACATGGCACTCCCCTCAGGGTGCCATGCCAGCCTCTCACTGCCTATGCAGTATAGGTAAGACACCCCTCTAGCAGGCCTTACAGCCCTAAGGCAGGGTGCACTATACCATAGGTGAGGGTACCAGTGCATGAGCATGGTACCCCTACAGTGTCTAAACAAAACCTTAGACATTGTAAGTGCAGGGTAGCCATAAGAGTATATGGTCTGGGAGTTTGTCAAACACGAACTCCACAGCACCATAATGGCTACACTGAAAACTGGGAAGTTTGGTATCAAACTTCTCAGCACAATAAATGCACACTGATGCCAGTGTACATTTTATTGTAAAATACACCCCAGAGGGCACCTTAGAGGTGCCCCCTGAAACTTAACCGACTATCTGTGTAGGCTGACTAGTTTTAGCAGCCTGCCACAAACCGAGACATGTTGCTGGCCCCATGGGGAGAGTGCCTTTGTCACTCTGAGGCCAGTAACAAAGCCTGCACTGGGTGGAGATGCTAACACCTTCCCCAGGCAGGAATTGTCACACCTGGCGGTGAGCCTCAAAGGCTCACCTCCTTTGTGCCAACCCAGCAGGACACTCCAGCTAGTGGAGTTGCCCGCCCCCTCCGGCCAGGCCCCACTTTTGGCGGCAAGGCCGGAGAAAATAATGAGAAAAACAAGGAGGAGTCACTGGCCAGTCAGGACAGCCCCTAAGGTGTCCTGAGCTGAAGTGACTCTAACTTTTAGAAATCCTCCATCTTGCAGATGGAGGATTCCCCCAATAGGGTTAGGATTGTGACCCCCTCCCCTTGGGAGGAGGCACAAAGAGGGTGTACCCACCCTCAGGGCTAGTAGCCATTGGCTACTAACCCCCCAGACCTAAACACGCCCTTAAATTTAGTATTTAAGGGCTACCCTGAACCCTAGAAAATTAGATTCCTGCAACTACAAGAAGAAGGACTGCCTAGCTGAAAACCCCTGCAGCGGAAGACCAGAAGACGACAACTGCCTTGGCTCCAGAAACTCACCGGCCTGTCTCCTGCCTTCCAAAGATCCTGCTCCAGCGACGCCTTCCAAAGGGACCAGCGACCTCGACATCCTCTGAGGACCGCCCCTGCTTCGAAAAGACAAGAAACTCCCGAGGACAGCGGACCTGCTCCAAGAAAGGCTGCAACTTTGTTTCCAGCAGCCTTGAAAGAACCCTGCAAGCTCCCCGCAAGAAGCGTGAGACTTGCAACACTGCACCCGGCGACCCCGACTCGGCTGGTGGAGATCCAACACCTCAGGAGGGACCCCAGGACTACTCTGATACTGTGAGTACCAAAACCTGTCCCCCCTGAGCCCCCACAGCGCCGCCTGCAGAGGGAATCCCGAGGCTTCCCCTGACCGCGACTCTTTGAATCCTAAGTCCCGACGCCTGGGAGAGACCCTGCACCCGCAGCCCCCAGGACCTGAAGGACCGGACTTTCACTGGAGAAGTGACCCCCAGGAGTCCCTCTCCCTTGCCCAAGTGGAGGTTTCCCCGAGGAACCACCCCCTTGCCTGCCTGCAGCGCTGAAGAGATCCCGAGATCTCTCATAGACTAACATTGCGAACCCGACGCTTGTTTCTACACTGCACCCGGCCGCCCCCGCGCCGCTGAGGGTGAAATTTCTGTGTGGGCTCGTGTCCCCCCCGGTGCCCTACAAAACCCCCCTGGTCTGCCCTCCGAAGACGCGGGTACTTACCTGCAAGCAGACCGGAACCGGGGCACCCCCTTCTCTCCATTCTAGCCTATGTGTTTTGGGCACCACTTTGGACTCTGCACCTGACCGGCCCTGAGCTGCTGGTGTGGTGACTTTGGGGTTGCTCTGAACCCCCAACGGTGGGCTACCTTGGACCAAGAACTGAACCCTGTAAGTGTCGTACTTACCTGGTTAACCTAACAAATACTTACCTCCCCTAGGAACTGTGAAAATTGCACTGTGTCCACTTTTAAAACAGCTATTTGTGAATAATTTGAAAAGTATACATGCAATTTTGATGATTTGAAGTTCCTAAAGTACTTACCTGCAATACCTTTCGAATGAGATATTACATGTAGAATTTGAACCTGTGGTTCTTAAAATAAACTAAGAAAAGATATTTTTCTATATAAAAACCTATTGGCTGGATTTGTCTCTGAGTGTGTGTACCTCATTTATTGTCTATGTGTATGTACAACAAATGCTTAACACTACTCCTTGGATAAGCCTACTGCTCGACCACACTACCACAAAATGGAGCATTAGTATTATCTATTTTTACCACTATTTTACCTCTAAGGGGAACCCTTGGACTCTGTGCATGCTATTCCTTACTTTGAAATAGCACATACAGAGCCAACTTCCTACATTGGTGGATCAGCGGTGGGATACAAGACTTTGCATTTGCTGGACTACTCAGCCAATACCTGATCACACGACAAATTCCAAAATTGTCATTAGAAATTCATTTTTGCAATTTGAAATTTTTCTAAATTCTTAAAAGTCCTGCTAGGGCCTTGTGTGTTAAGTCCCTGTTTAGCATTGTCTTTTAGAGTTTAAAAGTTTGTTAAAAGTTTGAAATTAGATTCTAGAAACAGTTTTAGATTCTTTAAAAAGTCTTCCAACTCTTAGCAAAATAATGTCTGATACAGAGATGAATGTGGTGGAACTCGACACCACACCTTACCTCCATCTTAAGATGAGGGAGCTAAGGTCTCTCTGTAATATCAAAAAAATAACCATTGGCTCCAGACCTACCAAAATTCAGCTCCAGGAGCTGTTGGCAGAGTTTGAAAAAGCCAACCCCTCTGATGATGACATCACAGAGGAAGAAATTAGTGACTTGGAGGCCAATGTCCCTCCTCCAGTCCTAAATAGGGAGAACAGGACCCCTCAAGTCCTGTCTCCAACTGTGTTAGTCAGAAATGGTGAGTCCCTCACAGGAGGGTCCCACATTTCTGAAATCACTGAGGATGCTCTCAGTGAAGATGACCTCCTGTTAGCCAGGATGGCCAAAAGATTGGCTTTAGAGAGACAGCTCCTAGCCATAGAAAGGGAAAGACAAGAGATGGGCCTAGGACCCATCAATGGTGGCAGCAATATAAATAGGGTCAGAGATTCTCCTGACATGTTAAAAATCCCCAAAGGGATTGTGACAAAATTTGAAGATGGTGATGACATCACCAAGTGGTTCACAGCTTTTGAGAGGGCTTGTGTAACCAGAAAAGTGAACAGATCTCACTGGGGTGCTCTCCTTTGGGAAATGTTCACTGGAAAGTGTAGGGATAGACTCCTCACACTCTCTGGAAAAGATGCAGAATCTTATGACCTCATGAAGGGTACCCTGATTGAGGGCTTTGGATTCTCCACTGAGGAGTACAGGATTAGGTTCAGGGGGGCTCAAAAATCCTCGAGCCAGACCTGGGTTGACTTTGTTGACTACTCAGTGAAAACACTAGATGGTTGGATTCAAGGCAGTGGTGTAAGTAATTATGATGGGCTGTACAATTTATTTGTGAAAGAACACCTGTTAAGTAATTGTTTCAATGATAAACTGCATCAGCATCTGGTAGACCTAGGACCAATTTCTCCCCAAGAATTGGGAAAGAAGGCGGACCATTGGGTCAAGACAAGGGTGTCCAAGACTTCAACAGGGGGTGACCAAAAGAAAGGGGTCACAAAGACTCCCCAGGGGAAGGGTGATGAGACAACCAAAACTAAAAATAGTAAAGAGTCTTCTACAGGCCCCCAAAAACCTGCACAGGAGGGTGGGCCCAGAGCCTCTTCACAAAACAATGGGTACAAGGGTAAAAACTTTGATCCCAAAAAGGCCTGGTGTCATAGCTGTAAACAGCATGGACACCAAACTGGAGACAAGGCCTGTCCCAAGAAAGGTTCCACTCCAAACTCCCATCCAGGTAACACTGGTATGGCTAGTCTCCAAGTGGGATCAACAGTGTGCCCAGAGCAAATCAGGGTCCACACTGAAGCTACTCTAGTTTCTGAGGGTGGGGTGGATTTAGCCACACTAGCTGTCTGGCCGCCTAACATGCAAAAATACAGACAGCAACTCTTAATTAATGGGACTAGAATAGAGGGCCTGAGGGATACAGGTGCCAGTGTCACCATGGTGACAGAGAAACTGGTTTCCCCTGGCCAATACCTGACTGGAAAAACTTACACAGTCACCAACGCTGACAATCAGAGAAAAGTACATCCCATGGCAATGGTTACTTTAGAATGGGGAGGGGTCAATGGCCTGAAACAGGTGGTGGTCTCCTCAAATATCCCAGTGGACTGTCTGCTTGGAAATGACCTGGAGTCCTCAGCATGGGCTGAGGTAGAACTAAAAACCCATGCAGCAATGCTGGGTATCCCTGAACTGGTGTGTGTGAAAACAAGAGCACAATGCAAGGCACAGGGTGAACAAGTAGAGCTGGAGTCTGGAAGAATGGCCCAGCCTACCAAGAGAACAGGAAAGTCAGTTGGGAAACCAACTGCAACACAGCAAAAGAAAGGGAACCTCTCTTCTCAGGAAGAAGTTCTGCCCTCTGAGGGAACTGAGCCTTTGGAGCTTGAACCTTATCAGGTTGAGCTCTTAGGCCCAGGGGGACCCTCAAGGGAGGAGCTGTGTAAGGGACAAGAAACCTGTCCCTCTCTTGAAGGCCTTAGGCAGCAAGCTGCTGAAGAGTCCAAAGGCAAGAAAAATGGAACGCATAGGGTCTATTGGGAAGATGGACTCCTGTACACTGAGGCCAGAGACCCCAAACCTGGTGCCACTAGGAGAGTGGTAGTGCCTCAGCTGTTCAGGAAGTTCATCCTAACATTGGCCCATGACATTCCCCTTGCTGGACATTTGGGACAAACCAAGACGTGGGAGAGGTTAGTCAACCACTTCTACTGGCCCAATATGTCCAACATGGTTAAGGAGTTTTGCCTCTCCTGCCCCACCTGTCAAGCCAGTGGTAAGACAGGTGGGCATCCAAAGGCCCCCCTCATTCCACTTCCAGTGGTGGGGGTTCTCTTTGAAAGAGTGGGTGTGGACATAGTTGGTCCACTAGAACCTCCCACAGCCTCAGGAAATATGTATATCCTGGTAGTAGTGGATCATGCTACCAGGTATCCTGAAGCTATTCCCCTTAGGTCGACTACTGCCCCTGCAGTAGCCAAGGCCCTCATTGGTATCTTTACCAGAGTGGGTTTCCCTAAGGAGGTGGTGTCTGACAGAGGTACCAACTTCATGTCAGCATACCTAAAGCACATGTGGAATGAGTGTGGAGTGACTTATAAATTCACTACACCATACCATCCACAAACTAATGGCTTGGTTGAGAGATTCAACAAGACATTAAAAGGCATGATCATGGGGCTCCCAGAAAAACTCAAAAGGAGATGGGATGTCCTCTTGCCATGTCTGCTTTTCGCTTACAGAGAGGTGCCACAGAAGGGAGTAGGATTCTCACCCTTTGAACTTCTGTTTGGTCATCCTGTAAGGGGACCACTTGCCCTTGTTAAAGAAGGCTGGGAGAGACCTCTCCATGAGCCTAAACAGGACATAGTGGACTATGTACTTGGCCTTCGCTCTAGAATGGCAGAGTACATGGAAAAGGCAACCAAAAACCTTGAGGCCAGCCAACAGCTCCAGAAGTTTTGGTATGACCAAAAGGCTGCACTGGTTGAGTTCCAACCAGGGCAGAAAGTCTGGGTTCTGGAGCCTGTGGCTCCCAGGGCACTCCAGGACAAATGGAGTGGCCCTTACCCAGTACTAGAAAGGAAGAGTCAGGTCACCTACCTGGTGGACCTGGGCACAAGCAGGAGCCCCAAGAGGGTGATCCATGTGAACCGCCTTAAGCTCTTCCATGACAGGGCTGATGTCAATCTGTTGATGGTAACAGATGAGGATCAGGAGGCAGAGAGTGAACCTCTCCCTGATCTTCTGTCATCAGACCCAAAAGATGGCACAGTAGATGGAGTGATCTACTCAGACACCCTCTCTGGCCAACAGCAAGCTGATTGTAGGAGAGTCCTACAACAGTTTCCTGAACTCTTCTCCTTAACCCCTGGTCAGACACACCTGTGTACCCATGATGTGGACACAGGAGACAGCATGCCTGTCAAGAACAAAATCTTTAGACAATCTGACCATGTTAAGGAAAGCATCAAGGTGGAAGTCCACAAGATGCTGGAATTGGGAGTAACTGAGCGCTCTGACAGCCCCTGGGCTAGCCCAGTGGTCTTAGTCCCCAAACCTCACACCAAAGATGGAAAGAAAGAGATGAGGTTTTGTGTGGACTACAGAGGGCTCAATTCTGTCACCAAGACAGATGCTCATCCCATTCCAAGGGCTGATGAGCTCATAGATAAATTAGGTGCTGCCAAATTCTTAAGTACCTTTGACTTGACAGCAGGGTACTGGCAAATAAAAATGGCACCTGGAGCAAAAGAGAAAACAGCATTCTCCACACCTGATGGGCATTATCAGTTTACTGTTATGCCCTTTGGTTTAAAGAATGCCCCTGCCACCTTCCAAAGGTTGGTGAATCAAGTCCTTGCTGGCTTGGAGTCCTTTAGCACAGCTTATCTTGATGATATTGCTGTCTTTAGCTCCACCTGGCAGGATCACCTGGTCCACCTGAAGAAGGTTTTGAAGGCTCTGCAATCTGCAGGCCTCTCTGTCAAGGCATCCAAATGCCAGATAGGGCAGGGAACTGTGGTTTACTTGGGCCACCTTGTAGGTGGAGGCCAAGTTCAGCCACTCCAACCCAAGATCCAGACTATTCTGGACTGGGTAGCTCCAAAAACCCAGACTCAAGTCAGGGCATTCCTTGGCTTGACTGGGTATTACAGGAGGTTTGTGAAGGGATATGGATCCATTGTGACAGCCCTCACTGAACTCACCTCCAAGAAAATGCCCAAGAAAGTGAACTGGACTGTGGAATGCCAACAGGCCTTTGACACCCTGAAACAGGCAATGTGCTCAGCACCAGTTCTCAAAGCTCCAGATTATTCTAAGCAGTTAATTGTGCAGACTGATGCCTCTGAACATGGGATAGGGGCAGTTTTGTCCCAAACAAATGATGATGGCCTTGACCAGCCTGTTGCTTTCATTAGCAGGAGGTTACTCCCCAGGGAGCAGCGTTGGAGTGCCATTGAGAGGGAGGCCTTTGCTGTGGTTTGGTCCCTGAAGAAGCTGAGACCATACCTCTTTGGGACTCACTTCCTAGTTCAAACTGACCACAGACCTCTCAAATGGCTGATGCAAATGAAAGGTGAAAATCCTAAACTGTTGAGGTGGTCCATCTCCCTACAGGGAATGGACTTTATAGTGGAACACAGACCTGGGACTGCCCATGCCAATGCAGATGGCCTTTCCAGGTTCTTCCACTTAGAAAATGAAGACTCTCTTGGGAAAGGTTAGTCTCATCCTCTTTCGTTTGGGGGGGGGTTGTGTAAGGAAATGCCTCCTTGGCATGGTTGCCCCCTGACTTTTTGCCTTTGCTGATGCTATGTTTACAATTGAAAGTGTGCTGAGGCCTGCTAACCAGGCCCCAGCACCAGTGTTCTTTCCCTAACCTGTACTTTTGTATCCACAATTGGCAGACCCTGGCATCCAGATAAGTCCCTTGTAACTGGTACTTCTAGTACCAAGGGCCCTGATGCCAAGGAAGGTCTCTAAGGGCTGCAGCATGTCTTATGCCACCCTGGAGATCCCTCACTCAGCACAGACACACTGCTTGCCAGCTTGTGTGTGCTAGTGAGGACAAAACGAGTAAGTCGACATGGCACTCCCCTCAGGGTGCCATGCCAGCCTCTCACTGCCTATGCAGTATAGGTAAGACACCCCTCTAGCAGGCCTTACAGCCCTAAGGCAGGGTGCACTATACCATAGGTGAGGGTACCAGTGCATGAGCATGGTACCCCTACAGTGTCTAAACAAAACCTTAGACATTGTAAGTGCAGGGTAGCCATAAGAGTATATGGTCTGGGAGTTTGTCAAACACGAACTCCACAGCACCATAATGGCTACACTGAAAACTGGGAAGTTTGGTATCAAACTTCTCAGCACAATAAATGCACACTGATGCCAGTGTACATTTTATTGTAAAATACACCCCAGAGGGCACCTTAGAGGTGCCCCCTGAAACTTAACCGACTATCTGTGTAGGCTGACTAGTTTTAGCAGCCTGCCACAAACCGAGACATGTTGCTGGCCCCATGGGGAGAGTGCCTTTGTCACTCTGAGGCCAGTAACAAAGCCTGCACTGGGTGGAGATGCTAACACCTTCCCCAGGCAGGAATTGTCACACCTGGCGGTGAGCCTCAAAGGCTCACCTCCTTTGTGCCAACCCAGCAGGACACTCCAGCTAGTGGAGTTGCCCGCCCCCTCCGGCCAGGCCCCACTTTTGGCGGCAAGGCCGGAGAAAATAATGAGAAAAACAAGGAGGAGTCACTGGCCAGTCAGGACAGCCCCTAAGGTGCCCTGAGCTGAAGTGACTCTAACTTTTAGAAATCCTCCATCTTGCAGATGGAGGATTCCCCCAATAGGGTTAGGATTGTGACCCCCTCCCCTTGGGAGGAGGCACAAAGAGGGTGTACCCACCCTCAGGGCTAGTAGCCATTGGCTACTAACCCCCCAGACCTAAACACGCCCTTAAATTTAGTATTTAAGGGCTACCCTGAACCCTAGAAAATTAGATTCCTGCAACTACAAGAAGAAGGACTGCCTAGCTGAAAACCCCTGCAGCGGAAGACCAGAAGACGACAACAGCCTTGGCTCCAGAAACTCACCGGCCTGTCTCCTGCCTTCCAAAGATCCTGCGCCAGCGACGCCTTCCAAAGGGACCAGCGACCTCGACATCCTCTGAGGACCGCCCCTGCTTCGAAAAGACAAGAAACTCCCGAGGACAGCGGACCTGCTCCAAGAAAGGCTGCAACTTTGTTTCCAGCAGCCTTGAAAGAACCCTGCAAGCTCCCCGCAAGAAGCGTGAGACTTGCAACACTGCACCCGGCGACCCCGACTCGGCTGGTGGAGATCCAACACCTCAGGAGGGACCCCAGGACTACTCTGATACTGTGAGTACCAAAACCTGTCCCCCCTGAGCCCCCACAGCGCCGCCTGCAGAGGGAATCCCGAGGCTTCCCCTGACCGCGACTCTTTGAATCCTAAGTCCCGACGCCTGGGAGAGACCCTGCACCCGCAGCCCCCAGGACCTGAAGGACCGGACTTTCACTGGAGAAGTGACCCCCAGGAGTCCCTCTCCCTTGCCCAAGTGGAGGTTTCCCCGAGGAACCCCCCCCTTGCCTGCCTGCAGCGCTGAAGAGATCCCGAGATCTCTCATAGACTAACATTGCGAACCCGACGCTTGTTTCTACACTGCACCCGGCCGCCCCCGCGCCGCTGAGGGTGAAATTTCTGTGTGGGCTCGTGTCCCCCTCGGTGCCCTACAAAACCCCCCTGGTCTGCCCTCCGAAGACGCGGGTACTTACCTGCAAGCAGACCGGAACCGGGTCACCCCCTTCTCTCCATTCTAGCCTATGTGTTTTGGGCACCACTTTGGACTCTGCACCTGACCGGCCCTGAGCTGCTGGTGTGGTGACTTTGGGGTTGCTCTGAACCCCCAACGGTGGGCTACCTTGGACCAAGAACTGAACCCTGTAAGTGTCGTACTTACCTGGTTAACCTAACAAATACTTACCTCCCCTAGGAACTGTGAAAATTGCACTGTGTCCACTTTTAAAACAGCTATTTGTGAATAATTTGAAAAGTATACATGCAATTTTGATGATTTGAAGTTCCTAAAGTACTTACCTGCAATACCTTTCGAATGAGATATTACATGTAGAATTTGAACCTGTGGTTCTTAAAATAAACTAAGAAAAGATATTTTTCTATATAAAAACCTATTGGCTGGATTTGTCTCTGAGTGTGTGTACCTCATTTATTGTCTATGTGTATGTACAACAAATGCTTAACACTACTCCTTGGATAAGCCTACTGCTCGACCACACTACCACAAAATAGAGCATTAGTATTATCTATTTTTACCACTATTTTACCTCTAAGGGGAACCCTTGGACTCTGTGCATGCTATTCCTTACTTTGAAATAGCACATACAGAGCCAACTTCCTACATACGTTTATAGGAAACTTCAGAATTTGTGTAGCAAATAAACACTTTTAGACTCTGGGCACACTTTCCAGGCCGATTAGTCTGAGAGTGTTTGGTTAGAGAATACTGGTCTTAGCAAAGTATTAAATAGCAACAGTTATTGTATTGGTTAATGTAAACACTAAATGCATCTGAACCTAAGTGACAGGGACTCAGTCATGTTTCTTTCCATTGGAATGAGCGACCTCCAATGCCCGTTTAATTATACTTTTCTCGCTGTCCAGCCCTAAAGATTTTATGCAATACTTTTCATGTGTGTGTAGGGGATAGTGAAGTTAACTTGTTCTGAATGGTTCTAAGACTGATTCCGGTGAGGTGTGAGGGGTAGGCTCTTGTGGAGAGCAAAACGTAGGGCGCGGTGGGGGTAAGCAATAGGGGGAAGCACAGGGGCGAACGAAAAAGGGGTGGGGAGAAGCAGATGAACAACAGAGGGCAGCAGGGAATGCAAGTGTAAAGAGTACACGGGGTATACAATGAAAACACATACACTCTCATTGAGTGCTTAACACAAACGAAAAAGTAGTGCTTGAAAAGCTTGAGACAGATGGCATAGCCCTGATGAGATCCTTGAAATCAAACTGGGGTCGAAACACTGATGTAATATCAGTGGTTGTCTTTTGCTTAGTAGCTCTGGATGTTTTGGGGGGCAGTCCTTAATTTACAACATTCCGTTACAAACAACGGGACAATCCTTGAATTTTAAAGTTATTTTTTAAGGATATTTGTAAATTCATTCACCTGTTTTTGAGCACAAAGCTGTCTGCACTTTTGGAGATACAGTTGATGCACATATGTTAAAAATGATTACAATGCAATTGAGAATAACTAAAAAAGGGTGGCCCTGTATGCATGTGACTGTATTAATTATACGTGAAAAGGTATTGGTTAATTCTGGGCGGTACGATCTATATGGTGTAAGCTTCATGAAATGATTCTCACAGGATAATTGCCCATAATATTTGTAAAATGACCCTAGTCCTTAGTGAGTAGATCGGTGAGTTCATGCCAAACATACTTTTGAAAAGCAAGCAGCAGGGATGCCAACTAATCAAAAATGTCGTAAAGAGACAGTGATCCAGGGGAAGGATAAATAGGAGACTGTCAAACTGGGATATACATGTGAAATAGGCAAATAAGAGTGACAAGTAAAGACAAGCAATGATAAGCAATGGGCAGGCGCCACAGGCACTGTATAATAGCCTAGACCTAAAAGGCCCATTCCACAGACCTGTTCCACAAAAAAATCCTTCCAAACAATATTGATGCCAGGGCACAACTATTAACAGACCTCTCCTGAACTGCCCATCGCCCACAAACCAAAACCTCCTGCAAACCCTGGGCAGGATGGGATGAGATGGATTAAAAGTAGATATCTGGCTGCTGTGCTGGGGAAGAGGCAAATATTCCTTCATCCTCTAAAAGTCAAACCTTAACGAGAAACTCCGCCCAGTCCTACACTCTCCAATCTCCTCCTACCATGTCAGTCGGGCAGCCCCACCCAAGCAATAGGCCTTCAGGGTCACCTCGTTTAGCTCCTCCCCCCAATAACACCGTGTAGTTAATGAATGCTATCAGTAGGTAGTCCGAAGAAAGCTGGAAATAATACCTTCCAGTTTATAGTTGTCTGATTTGCACAGGTGTTAGTCAGTCAAGTCCACTGTAGATGCAATTTCTACACTGGACAAGATTCACTGCAGTATATGTCATCTGTGCAGATATACGCTGAAGCTGACACTTGCTATGAAAAAAAACCTCTAAAGTCTTGCAAAGAAAACCTGACTGCACTGACCTTTCAATAATGAAACTTTTAATAAGAATAATTAAAGTGATTTGTATTTGCTATATGTGTGTGAAGCAACACAACAAAAGGAGTTTCACGTTTATTCTTGCTGGTGCAGCCCTGACAAGTTGTGGATTAATGGATCCACACCCACATTTATTGATGTACTTTTCTTCCTGCTCTGGGCAAGGTTCAACTTCCTTATCGCTCTACTTAATTCTTGGCGTGTCCCCGATGTGTGTCTCCTTTTCAACACTGACATCCTTTTCAGACACTGCGCATAGCAACCTTCCCGGACGTTCGAGAAAAGAACCAACTATTTTCTTTATATTTTATTATTATTTTTCTTAACACTACAGAAATTAATACCTTTTCACTTTGTGGTAGTCCTACATTTTTTAGAATTAAAATTATGTGGTGGTATGTAATGCAATTACCTTCGAGGAGAGCTCACTGTACTCTCCCCGGTACATCCATCATGCAGACAGAATTGCTCCCTACAAAGTGCTTCTTTGTGCTGTAAAACACCTGTTCTCATAACCCTTTCTACGATCCCATGACTGTACCTGTGTCCAGGTCACTGAGCCAGTGCCGTGCCTGCTCTCCACCTGCTGAGCACCTGTCCCATAACTGTACCTCTTCCCTGTCTTCTGCATAACTGTGCCATGGATTTCCCTGACACCTGCTTGCTGGACACCTGTACATACCATGTCATAAGTGATGCCCACCTTCTGTGCTCTTCTACCTTTTTTCTGACACCTGCACACCTGCATCATGGCCAGGTCTGATGTGTACCTTTGTTAAGCCTTAGCTGCTGTGAAACTGGAACACAACCATGCCACGTCTACACCTCTCCCACGGACATTCCTGATCTCTATCAAAAGCACACTGAGCATTCAGTTCATGGATGTACCTGTGCAACACTTGTCATGTTTGCATACAAAAGAGTTACATGTGCATTTGGGAAGATGAAGGACACACAAGGAACTGGTGAATCCATACCATGACTACACATGTATAGGAAACCAGAGAACCTACCACTGAGTCATCCTCAAAATCAATGCATTCAGATAAATGATGGGCCACATAACACGCCCATTCACAAAAATCACATCACAGTAACGTTTACATAAAAACATCTTTAAGACGTACTTTTAAGTTTTATGTTATTTATTAGAAAACATTCTGCAACAGTAGCAGGCCATTGAGTATTCACATCAAACAGATAAACGCGTCATGAAAAGCTCTAATTTCACTCTCCTTTAAGGCCAGCAAAGGTCCACTCTATGCTAATGAATGTAGGGCAAACAAGAAGAAGAATATCCCTGCTGCATGATGATATGAATTTATATGAGATCTGGATAAAGGGCAAACCTTAAGTAATCTGACATTTCAACGAGCATTGTTCCTGACTAAATGATATTTGAGAAGAGGTATCTTTTAATTTGTAAACAACATCTTCTAGACCCACCCACACGTAAAGACTCCTAAGAGATCTACAAGGCATTTAGTAGAACAGCGATTCTAGAACTGGCCCACTGGACTTTGCTTTTCTATAGGTTTTCTGGGTGCATTGTAATAATGGAATATGTTATTGAAAAAAAGCCTATTAAGACATGTAAGTGAAGAACATCTGCCATAATGGCCAGGTAATGCAGTCTAGTTGATGACAGAAATATTACAATGTCTACTGTGCGAAATAGCTTCAAGGCTTTCTCTAAGACCCTTCTCACAAGCAGTTTAAAGTCAAGAATTAAAAGAAAACAGTAGCCCAGCTCGATAGAACTCGTAGCAGATACCTTTCTTTCATAAGCCTTCACCAACGGAGCCACCTGATGCCCTCCAGATCTGTGGCTAAATCTGATGAGAGGATTGTTGCAAATTACCATGCTGTTCCCTCAGTTTTTTGCCATCTTTAACTGAACCCGTTTTTGTTGGCCATATGACTCTGCATAATTTTCTTCTGCTAAATAGGGTTAAAGTGTTTGTGTTCTCCCAATGGTAAGATTGGAATTCACCTAATTGACACATTTAATTCACTTATAAATCCATGGTATATGGTACTATATGTACCTAGGGCTTTTAACTTAACTGCCACAAGGGGGCTAATGCACTCATTGTGCCACCCACTAAAAAATCCCTGCTAAACATGCCCTTCAAGCATGTGTGCGCAGTTTTGAACTGCCATTTTGATGTGGCAAAATAAACCTCCCTTTTTAGTACTTTTAAGTCACCCCTATAAGTAGTCCCTAAAGGCTGATAGGGCAGGAAGCATGGTATTTGAAAAGTAGAACATGTATTATTTTGGTTAATTTTAGTTTGGGAGGAGCTACAAACATGATTCAAGGATTCATTTGACTAGTAATTTAAAATCTAACTTAATGATAAAAGCAGATTTTATATTACTATTTTGGAAATTACACTTCCAGTTTGAGCTACAGAGACAAAACAAGCTTCCTGAGACCGCTCCCCCTTCAACTTAGCACAGACTTCAACTTCACCCGCTCAGAGCTTTCTCATCTCATCGATAATCACTTTAGGACCTTACACTTCAGCAATCCCCCATAGTTGAGCTCTGCTTCCAGCTTGCCCCATCAATGACTCGTCAATAATAAATTTTTCTAATAAATGTTTCTAATTCAGAAGGAAAGCTTTCCGCCAGGATAAACATGGTCCCTATCTCCAACCTGCCCTTCATCACGATCAGCCTGAACTTTAGACTTTGACACAGTATAGCGCAATCAGATAACTGTAGGTTGCGCTTTGAGCTTTTGGACGATACTTTTAGTTCAAACTTTAAAGATTCATGTTTTATTGGATCTTGGTTGTTTTGATCTCATTTTCTTCATAAAAAATATTCTCTATTCTACTAGATTGGTTTGGGATTTTCCATGCTTGTTTTATGTTTTCACTTTATTACTGTTTGAGTGCTGCATAAAAACTTTACACATTGCCTCTAAGATAAGTCTGACTGCTTTTGCACCATTACCATGGGGTTAACACCAGGTTTACTTTGTGATGTTTGTAGTTCATCTTGACAAGGACTGTGGTTATAAGCAGGTTCTTATCTCTTCGGCTAATAATCCAATTTCTTGCAATCATGCATAATAACTTGGGTGTTAGACTACATTCCAGGGGGTGGCAGGGGTGGCAGGTTGCAACTCAAGCTACCATTGAATCTGACTTCCAAGAGGCAGCTATTGAAGGAGTAGTTTCACCTAGTTTCCACTCAATCAGATGGCCCTTCATTCTAAATATGACAATCTGAATCCTAAAAGAGGTAATGAACAGCTGATTATCTTACAATTCGAATCAAAGGGTGATAATTGTCACTGAAGCCTATCTTGGTGAGATCTCGCACAGCAAAAACGTCTGCATACATAATGACATTTATGTGCTATTGAATGCTTTGGGTATGTTACCCTGTGCTTGAGAAATGTCAGCTGGAAAATCAAAGAGAAATAAAGCAAGCAAAAAGAGCGACAATATCCATCCATGTTTTAAGTAATTTCACATGATAATTTGCTCTTTATGCTGGTCTTCATTTATTCATACTTGACCCATTAAGGAGCTTGCATTGTTCTATGAAGACTGCTAGATTACTAAATCAAATGCTAAATGTTATGCTCAGAAAGCATGCATAAAGACTGAATTCCAAAGTGGGCTTTCAAGTGCTAGAGATTTCACTAAAAATAAAATACATTTAATTAATAAACTGTATGAGCGAAATCTAGGCCTAACAAAAGCTGCATCTAAATGTGCATTTCCTTTCAAACCTTTGTATGAACCGCATTTGTTTGACTTGCTTGATTTGATAACGTTAACAATTTCCAAACAGCATGGGCAAGATGGCAGCTTGTGGCTAGGTTGGCAAAGCATGGCAGGCTAGCTTCTCTGGTGCACACGGATGTAATTATGAGGACTCGGATATGGAGAGTGCAAATTGGTTGCCCTGCCCCCGGTTTTCCATTTTTTCTGACTTTAGCTTTCCCGAAGAGCTGTCTGCTAGCTGGGAGAGGAAATTCTGCTGCAGTAGCAGGGCAGGATGCCACAACCGGAACTCACTAACAGTTCTTTGGTCCCCCTACGGCTCTCTGACCTCAGGTGGTAAACACCCTTTTGTTTGTTTATTCAGGCAGCCGGTGTGAGCAAGAGGGTGGCGGAGGAGGGTAGGTGCTGCGATGTGGCTATATGGTGGGTACCTAGTGGACTGGCTGGGCTCTATGATGCTTGATGGTCCTTCCACAGTAGAGGGAATTGCTGCTCACAACCCCGGTGCCTTCAGACTCAGTGGCAGACTCAGCAGCAATCAATTGAGCTGTGGAATCTACTCTCCCTGCTGTAGGGCAGGGAAGAAAGAGACTGCCTCACGCTGTAGCGGCTGTAGCTGCTACTTTGTTTCAGGCCCTTCCCTTGAAGTAGTTGGCCCCTTGTTTTGCCCCAGGGCATGCATCTTGGGTACACTGTTGCATGCTGTGCAGGTAAACTCACTATTCTTTGGGTCACTATTTAGACTATGGCAGATAACAGCAGAAGTGGTAGAAGTGCTACAAGGTTTCACAGTTCTGCTTTTCCTATTGAGTATTTCTTGTGCAGTGGACGGTGCACAAGATAAGATGCTGGTCTGGGGAGGCTAAAGAGAGGAAGGCGATTGGACATAATCAGGTCCTATACCATTTCTAAGGGGGAGAGGAAGAGGCTGCTGCCTGGAGAGCAGAGCGATGGTAAGCATTGCAATCACAGTGGGCCTAGGGGGAAAAAAGGGGTTACTCAGCCTCCAACCATTGTTACACTTGTCCAGGAGAATGTGGTGAATCCAGATTTGGAGCCAGAACAGAAGGTGTTTGAGGATGCTACATCATCTAAGTCTAGTGGGACGGGGACTGGCAGTGTGCCACTGTGATCTCAGCTAATACTGGACTCTTTCATGGCTCCTTTTCCATCTTCTGCCTCTGCTGTTTTGAGTGACAATCCGGGCTCAGGGAGTGAAATGATGGTTGGTCAGTTGTCAGTTCAGAATCCCTCTCTCTCTCTATCTGGGGCGCATCTCTTACCAGCAATAAGGAGTGTATTGCTCCAATCGACATCCTCCCTGCTCAACAGGACCTGAAGACAGCATGCAAATCAGATGGGGCAACCTCCAAGGCAGAAGTAGGAGAATGATAGGACACTTGGAACTATCCGTGCCTCCTCTTCACCCTTCTCAGACCGCTTGCCCATATGGATTGGAACCTGCAGTTGGGTTGGGTGACGTTCAGGAGGCATTTTCTTTCCTTTTTCAGATCTGTCAGACGGCAATTGGAATGAAGAGATGGATCAAGCATTTCAATTAGTTTTGGTTGCAAAGGGCTCTGAGGATTTTAGAAAGTCATCTTTGAGCTCCAGTCTCTCTGTTATATTATTAACCCCAGCTAAGAAGAGAAATGGGTCTGGGGGTTACCAGCCGGCCAACTGGAGCACTTTTTATCAGCAGCTTATGATTGTAGTGTAATTGTTCCTGTCCCCGCAGCACAGGAGGTGGAGGAGCTATTGTGGGATCCCAATGGCACTGAGCTGACTTCTACTAACCGCTATCCTCTGGTGTTGAAACACCCCTTTTATACCATCTGCTTAGGATCAACCCCTACCCAGTGATCAGACCTCTGGAGGTGTTCCCTCCTCCCCTTTTGATCCTATATTGACAGCACAGAAGGCCCCCACTTTGGCTGTGATCTATCATGTCCTGTGGCAATACAGGGAGGTGTATCGGAAGGACTTGTTGGCATTGAAATGTACAAATGTGAAAATCCAGATGATCCTCTTCAAGTTGCGGAAGAATATGGACATTTTGCAATCCTAATTGGGCGCATTGGAGTCATCTCAGTTTGTTCTCCAAAAGATTTTGGAAGAAAATAGTTTGAAGATCATTCAGCAGGACTCATAGTTTACTACCCTCTCATGCAGAGTGGAGTATCTGGAAAACGGGCCACGCAGGAACAATTTGTTGGTGCTAGGTGTTCTGGAAGGTGCAGAGGGTGATGACCCTAAGAGATTTGACGTTCATCTATTCCGAGAGGCATTCCCTGCATTAAGTGACTGGGACATGGACTTTATGATTCAGAGGTCTCATAGTTTCCTATTTAGACCACCCAGTAAGCATTCTCACTATTATTGCTTACATGGGGAATTTCATTCTGCAACAAGAGATTTATGGTGCTGCTTCCCCAAGTTACCTTTTAAAGACTGTGGTGTGGAATTCTTTGTTCGCTCTGATTTTTGCCATCAAATGGCCGTGAGACGCTAGCAACTTCACAAGCATATTCCAGCACTCTAGACATGTGGTGCAGTGGTTTCTCTAATGGAGCCTCCAACTTTGAGGATTCTAAATGAGGGGGGCAGAGTTTCTATTGGTATCAAGGCTTAAAAGTCCAGTAGTTGCAACCAGGTGGCTGAGGGAGTTTTTTTAGTTCAGAATGTCTTGATCTGGTTCAATCGACTAAAAATGCTATTTTGGGCTGTTAAGAAATGGAAACTGGGCTGTTCTTATGTACAAAGCCTTTTAGGGAATCACAATTTGCAATTCCCAGAATAGGAAATTGCAAATAGGGATTTCGTTTTTGTGATTCCTATTCTGATGTACCATGCATTTCCTAAATGTGATTTGGGCATTTAGGAGATGCAACTACCATTGATTTGAAGTTGATGGCACCAGGTGCAATTTAAAAAAAGGAATCGCAAATTGCAATTTCTTCCCTGTAGAAATTGCAATTTGTGATTCCCAGAATAGGAAGTTGCAAATAGGGATTTCCTATTTGTGATTCCTATCCCGATGTACCATGCATTTCCTAAATACGACTTGAGGATGTAGGAGATGCAATTACCGACTTGAAGTCGATGCTAACCAGGTACAATTTCAAAAAAGCACCTCAAAGTGCTTTTTTAATAGCAAAAGAGCACACACGAGTCGCTTAGGCATATGTGTGCTCTACAGGTGCACCCCTATTTTTGGGGTGCACAAAGGGGGGACCTTTTGCCCACTGTTATTCTTGGGTTTGCATTTCCTAAATAGCGATTTCCTAATAAGAAATCACTATATAGAAAATGCAAAACCGATCCATTGACTCAAATGCATTGGGATTTCTTAATAGTGATTTCCTAATAGTGATTCCTACTTTGTAAGAATCGCTATAAGGAAATCGGTATCTTAGTACATTGCATTTTACATTTCTGAAATAGCAATTTTTATGAAGTCGCTATTTAAGAAATGCAAAATTGCATTTGTGTTCACCTGGCCTCAACATTGTTGCCCATTTTCAATAGGTTTAAAGGATTATTAATGTAGACTTTTTGTGTTGGGGTACTATGCTTTATGTCAGCTAGAGTTTGTCTTTCGGTTTTTGGGAGGTTTGCTGGGTCTCTATCTGGGAGGAGTAGATTGCCTCTTTTTCTTCTCTCTTTTCTGTTTCCTCTTAGCTCTCTTTTTCACCACCCCCTATCTCTTATTTTTCTTTTTATTCATTCTTCTCTGGGAGGAAATTATTTTTATTATTATATTATTATTATTATTATTAATATTATTATTATTATTATTATTATTATTATTATTATCATTGTTGTTGTTGAGCGTTAGTGTGTATTAATTATCATTTCTTATTGTACATGTTCGTCAATCTTGTCCAGTTCAGCCTGGGCTTGCCCACCTGTGCCACAATCAACTATGAGTGTCAATGATGGACAACCGTAATGGTGGGTGTAATGGCCCTTTTTTCTCTAGGGCAAAGCTCGGGGGGAGGGTCGCTATCACCCTCATGGGAACCAGGGGTGCGAAGTGGAGGGGGGATTTGGGGCACTGCATTGGAGGAATGGGACTTTGAGCATAGTGGTTAAGAAAGGTTGGGAAACTGAGTCTGAGTATTTTTGCTAGCGGTAGCATAATGATGTTCGTTTGGGTCTGGCAGAGTATTTTTGGTGTGTTTGTGTGCCTAGAGTGGTATGGTGGAGGGGCAGCTCGTGGCTCTGGGGATGTGATGCCTATACTTGCTAACAGAGAGTGTCCTGGCCAGCAGCTGTATACTCTATCCTGGAACATTCATGGGGCCAAGTCACCGCACAAGCATAAAATGATTCGGGAAGAATTTAATATTCTTAAGCCGCAAATCAAATGCTTCCAGGAGACACATTTATCTTTGGCAGAAAGCACAATGCTAGAGAAGCTAGGCCTATTTCATGCTTCACCTCCTCTCAGAGGAAGGTCGCATCATTGGCACGAGATAGCAAATGTGGGGGTCTTGCATCAGAGGAGGGCGTATCAGAAGGATGGTGCTGCTCTACCATCTGTGTGGTTTTTGGGCCAAATACTGATGACCGAGGATCTTTGATTGTCTGCTGACTGAGCTCCATTTCTGGCCACCATCATTTATTATTGTTTGTGGTGTTTTTTATGTAAGCTATGTCCTAATAGTGATTCGGCATCTCAGTCCCTGACTTCTGATTATGTCTATGATGGTCTGGTGCGGGACAGTAAGCATCAACGTCAGGGGACTCTTTAGCAGCTAGTGTCCTCATACGCTTTGTTGATCTTTGGTTGGTGTTTTCATCGGCCTTATGATCTGGGATTTACATTTTATTCTGCCCCCCACAAAGGGATGGCACGGTTATATATGTTTCTGGTCAGCAATGTGCTGATCTCATCTTCAAAGTTGGTACTTAACCCACAGGTTTTATCTGATCATAGCCCTTTATCTTTGTTTATTCAACCCAATGAGACTATTCAGATACTGAGGACTTGGGTATGGACATTTGAATGAAAATTGCTACTTAAGGAGGGGTATGTCAGCTTCTTGAGTTTTCATTTACGGCAGCTTCTGGATGTTAATATCGGCTCAGCACAACCTTTAGTGGTTTGGGCTGCCCTTAAGGCTTCTTGTTGGGGACAAATACTTCAATTTGCTTCTCGCCAGTGGAGGATGGCTTTGGTGGATAAGACAGTAGCGTATCAGACTGTTAGGCCCAGAGTTAAGAAGGCCTCACAACTCCTTGTGCCACATTAGCGTCATTTTTTCTGATGCTATTGTGGCTCAACGAGACCAAATATTCTGCACCAGATTTACAAAGTGAACCAATGCATTCATTGCTCCACTTTTTAATCCCTTTCACCACATTATGCCAGGGCAAGGCATAATGTATGCAAGGGGGGTGTTCCCATACACAAAGGGGAACACAAAAATGGCACAGTGGAATCTATGAAATTTCACTGTGACATTTTTATTGGCTATTTTTAATGCCTGCACAGAACAGACATTAAAAGGGGGCACACCATTATTCTTAGTGGGCCCCTATGTACTTTGCAGGACTAGGGCCAGAATTTGTGGTGCCTATCCTGCAATGGACAACAATAGCATCAAAAATGATTACTCTATTGTCCCTAACCTGCGCCAAGGTGTGCTGTATGTTAAGTGAGGTGCACACATGGGGGCGTTAGGGGGGTGCTAGTGGGCACAAGAAAAGTGGCGCTGCATATAATGCTATCTTGCATTTTTCGCCCTAAGTGGAAAGGGTATGCCCAGATGTGGCTCCCAGGCTTGCTATGCCACGGGTTTCAAGCTTGCCTGGCTGATGAAAGGTGATACCCTGATACCGGTCCCAGGATGATTATTCCTGGTCCAGGAAGGACCTGACCTGGCAGTTCAGGCCGGACTGTTCCCATATGCATATGGTTGGGTCGAAAACTTGAATGGCATGGAAAGCAAAAAAAAGATGGACTAAACCCAGATCTGTGACTGGGGGTGAATGTTTGATTTGTTCTGTATTTCGTCTGTTGTTCATCTGTTGTTTTTGCATATAATGCAGCACCACTTTTCTTAAATGTGGGCCTTAGTTCTTTAGAATATAACCTGGCTTGTAGTATCATCGCAAAGGACTGGAGTCAGTTTGAGTGCTTTTTGGAGCAGTCTGTCTCTCTTGGGGCTATTTTTCAGAAGCAAATTTGGGATCGGGTGGTTAAATATGGGCAAATCAGGGGAATGGGCAGTTTTGAAAATAGTAAATAAATGAGGTGAATTCTCTCTTTTAGAGTAATGGACAGATCTAGCTTTAACACGATTCAGCAGATTAGGAGTGCAAATGAGGAGCTGGTGGTTGGCCCAGCGGCTATTAGAGACGTCCTTTGACAGTTCTACCAAGATTTATATTAAGAGGATTCTTTTTCCTCTGCCAAGAATATTCTCCGATTTGTGGGGAATTTATTTCACTATACCATGGCAGGCAGGCTTAACTTCAGAAGCAATGTGTAAAGTATTTGTACCAACACACACAGTAATCCAGTGAAACCACTATAAAATGACAGGTTTAGAAAAATAGGTAATATTTAGCTAAACAAATTAAGACCAAAACGATAAGAATCTGACATACACAAGTCAAGTTGCACATTTTTAAAAGAATAAGAGACTTAGGGGGTCATTACAACCATGGCGGACGGTGTTAAAGCAGCGGAAATACCGCAAACAGGCCGGCAGACAAAAAAAGGGAATTATGACCCTGGCGGAAACCGCCAAGAAAGACAGCCACTTTAACTCTTCACCCACCACGGCGGTACAGACAAGCAGCGCGGCGGTCACCGCCAACAGACAGGCGGAAGACAATGTACCGCCCACACTATTACAACCCACCAATCCGCCACCATTTCCGGGGCGGATTCACTGTGGATAAAAACACGGCGGAAACAGCTTTTGCTATGGGAAAACGCTCACCTGAACATATCCCACGAGGAATGAGGAATCCATGGAGCCGGAACTCCAAATACTCCCTGCCCTTGTGTTTCTGCTCCTCTACGACCAACAGCTCCGTAGGCGCCGCAGACAACGGTGAGTACTGCACCTACGACATGGGGGAGGCAAAAGTTAGGGGGACACCCACCAAACACCCCCACCCCCACCCTCGCATATTACAACATACACACCAATGCATTCTCAAAAAATCACAATAACAACCCACAATCCCCCCGGAAGAATGAATACACTAAGCGAAAATCGGTCAAACAATGTAATGTGCCAATATACATGTCATACAAAAATATAGAGATATATATATGAAAATCAGTCATAATTATATACAATACGAGAAGTAGTGCAGATATGTACATAACAATGTCCGTGCACCAACAGTCCAAAAATGCATGGGCGAGGCCCACTAACGATACCTGACCACAATCGCCGGGCCATCAGATAGAAATACTACAGGCACCTCAGGGGGAAGGGAAGGGGTGGCACCTCAGCCGGATAACTGTAAAGCCAGATCCACGACGGGCCTCCATGCCCATTTATGTCATCCTGGGAAGTGCAAAGCCACAGTCTCTCAAGTCTATACAGTGGGTGGTTTGCCCACTCTGCCATCCTGGGGAGAGCAAAGCCACAGTCTCTCAAGTCTATACAGTGGGTGGTTTGCCCACTGTTCAATCCTGGCGAGTGCAAAGCCACAGTCTCTCAAGTCTATACAGTGGGTGGGTTGCCCACTGTTCAATCCTGGCGAGTGCAAAGCCACAGTCTCTCAAGTTCATGCAGGTCTCTACTGGTACTGGGGGGGACTGGTGCCCAGACTGGATGAGTCTCCCTGTGAAAGGTCGTGTCCTGTAACTGTCCCACCTGCACATGGGATAAGGATGCCTGATGTGGCGGTCCTTTCATTCCTACCCGGTGCATTGCCCTGTTCTGCGGTGCTTTGCCAAGGCGGTTCAGGACTGTTCAGTGGTGCTTTGCCATGGCGGTCTTTTCCCTGTTCAGTGGTGCTTTGCCATGGCGGTCTTTGCCCTGTTCAGCGGTGCTTTGCCATGGCGGTTCAGGACTGTTCAGCGGTGCTTTGCCATGGCGGTCTTTGCCCTGTTCAGCAGTGCTTTGCCATGGCGGTCTTTGCCCTGTTAAGCGGTGCTTTGCCATGGCGGTCTTTGCCCTGTTCAGCGGTGCTTTGCCATGGCGGTCTTTGCCCTGTTCAGCGGTGCTTTGCCATGGCGGTCTTTGCCCTGTCCAGCAGTGCTTTGCCATGGCGGTCTTTGCCCTGTTCAGCTGTGCTTTGCCATGGCAGTCTTTGCCCTGTTCAGTGGTGCTTTGCCATGGCGGTTCAGCACTGTTCAGCGGTGCTTTACCATGGCGGTTCTGATAAGGACATTGGTATGTGGCATGACGTTCTCTACACTGGACATTGGTGTGTGGCATGACGTCTTCTACACTGGACATTGGTGTGTGGCATGGCGTTTCATCATTGCCCAGCGGGGCTGTGGCAGCCGGGGCCCTCCAGGGCACTGACTCCGGCGGTGGTCTCCTGACCAGTGACGATACTTGGGCCCTCCTGGGTTGTGACTCTGGCGGTGATCTCCTGACCAGTGACGATACTTGGGCCCTCCTGGGCTGTGACTCTGGCGGTGGCCTCCTGACCAGTGACGATACTTGGGCCCTCCTGGGCTGTGACTCCGGCGGTGGTCTCCTGACCAGTGACGATACTTGGGCCCTCCTGGGCTGTGACTCCGGCGGTGGTCTCCTGACCAGTGACCATACTTGGGCACTCCTGGGCTGTGACTCCGGCGGTGGTCTCCTGACCAGTGACGATACTTGGCCCCTCCTGGGCAATGACTCCGGCGGTGGTCTCCTGACCAGTGACGATACTTGGGCCCTCCTGGGCTGTGACTCTGGCGGTGGTCTCTGGACCAGTAACGACGGTGCTGGCAGTTGTGTCTCGACCGCCGGAAATGATGGTGCACTTCTCCGCCGTGACACTCACAACAGGCTGGGGAGACTTCCTCTGGCCCTTCCCCACCTTTGGTGGAGTCACAGCTGACTCTCCAATCCCCTTGGAACCCATGTCAGTTGTTTTCCCACCAGGAGTCTTAACACGGTCCCGTCGTCCACTCTCCAATTTTAGAGCCTTTACAGGGGGTGGGCTGCCAGTGCCTTGGCTCCGGGTCCTACTGCCTGCCCTGGTGGCCGGTGCACTCCAAAAACCTTGAACAGGCCTTGAATTGGAGGCTTTTTGACTGAGGCGCTACGACGGGACTGATGAATTGGAGGGGGGGGGAGCTGGGGGCAAAAAGGTCAACTTTACAGAGGGACAGTTTCTGACGAACACTGGGATGGGTAGCTGGAGGGGGTCTGGGAGTGGAGGAACAGGAGGTGGTTGTCGGAGGTGTCACTTTAGGTGTTTTGGGTGCAGGTACTGGAGGCTGTCGTGAGGTGGATGGATGTTGGGTTAGTGATTGCCGGCGTTTGTGTACTTTGGGAGGGGGCGTCACAGACACACTGGGAGAGGACACGGGGGACGTGTAAATGGCAGTGGAGGTGGTGAGTGCAGGTGAGCGGCTTGTGTTGCTGGGTGTCCTGGTGCGATTCATGGTGCCTGTAGATGTGGTGCATGCAGGTGTGTGTGTAGATGAGACTGGGAGGGAGGAGGGAGAAGAGGAGGAGGGGGACACAGTGGAGGCAGTGGATGTTGTTGTGTCTGTATGTGGCTGAGGCTTGCGTGAGTGCCTGTGGTGTGTGTGGTGCCTATATTTGCTTGAGCTACTTGGGTGTGTTGACTTGTGTGCATGCTGGTCTGTAGGTGTGCTTGGGATGGGATGGGGTACAGGAGATTGGGTCTGGGTGGAGGAAGTTGGAGGGGGGAGGCTAGACACAGGGACAATGGCTGCCATCAGTGCTGAGGCCAAAGATTGCAGGGTTCGCTGAAGGACAGCCTGACCAGAATGAATGCCCTCCAGGAATGCATTACCGTTTTGCAACTCTCGTTCTACACCCTGGATGGCATTCACAATGGTAGACTGCCCAACAGTGAGTGACCTGAGTAGGTCAATGGCCTCCTCACTGAGGGCAGCAGGGGTGACTGGGGCAGGGCCTGAGGTGCCTGGGGCGAAGGTGATGCCCACCCTCCTGGGTGAGCGGGCACGGGGCGAACGCTGAGAGGCTGCTGGGAGGGCGGTGCTGGTAGGGGAAGTGGCGGCTGTACCTGTAGAGGTGGGGGGCACAGATGGTGCCGCCACCACAAGGGAGCCCACACCGTCGAACGAGTCTGTGTCGCTGCTTGGTGATCCGGTGGCCGACGTGAAGCTCCCCTCGCCCTCCGTCCCACTGGTGCATTCAGAGTCCATGGTGTGGCCCTCCATGGCCATGTGGGATGCAGCTCCCTCGTGCTCCGGTGCCACTGTACCTCCGCCTGTTGATGCTGATGTACAAAAGGACAGGGAGAGCAGAAAAAGGGGGGGAGACAGAAGAAAGAGGGTTTTAGTGCATGGCATACCGCTACCGTTGGCGGACAAAACAAACGCAGCTGCCCCCTGCATTACGCCGTGCTCCTGCCCTCTGCACATGCAATTTCTGGGATATGGCCTATATGGCAATGGTGGACATCTGCGCACATGGATGCCACAGGGGCAACTATACCTCGACTTGGCACTCTGCTGAGGTGGGGTAGAGTGCCACATGGCCTACATTACGGAGAGGCCTTGCCTACCTAACTCGCCCTGGCCTAGGGACACCCACAGCCCACCTCCCCCACCCAGACACCTCCACTGCACGCAAAGTCCGCAGAAGGAGGTTGTACTCACCCCCTTGTGTCTGTTGTGATGCCCTCAAGTGCCCATCCAACTCCGGGTAGGCCACCGCCAGGATCCGGAACATCAGGGCGGTCATGGTGCGATGGGCACCCCTCCCACGTTGGGAGGCCATCCCCAGCTGAGCCTCCGCCGTCTTCATGCTGCAGCGGCGAATGTCCTCCCATCTCTTACGGCAGTGGGTGCCCCGTCTCTGGTGGGCCCCCAGGGTCCAGACTTCCTTGGCGATGGCACGCCAAATGTCCCTCTTCTGGTGGGCGCTGACCTACATGACATGCACAAGGAAAGAGGAACAGTCATTACCAAATGCACCGTCGTTGTGAGTGGCCCCCTCCCTACTCTGGCCATGTGGCCCATTCATTCCCATGCATTAATGTTCTATGAACTCTGCCCCCTTCCTTCTTCCAACCAGCCCTCTCCACCCAGGCCTAGCCCATACAACGTGCTCCCTGTGTACTAACCTGTTGGTCTGGAGGACCGTAGAGTAGCGTGTACTGGGGGAGGACCCCGTCTACCAGTTTCTCCAACTCCTGTGCAGTGAAGGCAGGGGCCCTTTCCCCAGACGCAGCAGCCATCGTCGCTTCCAGACCGAGGTCACAGCAGCACTTGCAGTGTAGGTCCTCTCCTGTTGAACGTCAGGTATCTAGTGATTGAAGAGATCGAAAATGGCGGTGACGTCCGCGGTGGTGACGTCCACGGTGGTGCGCATCATCACCACCAGCGCACCTGTTCATTGGCTCCTGGGACCCATAGGGTCCTATGTTAACCAATGCAGCATTGCGCCGCGGTCTACGACCGCCTACCGTGACGGTGTGCAACGCCAGTGCAGTTACCCCACAATCCCATTGCCACACTTTAGAGGTCAGGCAGCTGCCATTTCAGGGGCCCACATGGCTTCATTTCCTACTGCGTCACACATAGCTAGGCCTACACTCAACATACATACAGGAAGGGTTTTGTGAGTGGTGTAGTCTTGTGTGTGACTGTGAGTACATACCTGGAGGAATAATGACTGGTTCTTTGCTGTTGTCCTTCGTAGGCACCGTCTGCTGGGACATATGAGAAGACGGCGGAATCCTCCGGTGTACCGACCACTGGTGGACCTGTTGACAATGGAAGAGCGACATGTCATCGTAACCTACTGGTTTGACCGTGCCACAATCCAGGAACTATGTACCCAGTTGGAGCCAGACCTGATGTCACAAATCCGCCATCCGACTGGAATCCCCCCTGACGTGCAGGTGCTGTCAGTGCTCCATTTCCTTGCAAGTGGGTCTTTTCAGACAACTGTGGCCATGGCATCAGGGATGTCCCAGCCTATGTTTTCCAACGTGTTGTCCAGAGTGTTGTCTGCCCTGCTGAAACACGTAAGGAGATACATCATTTTCCCTGAGGTGGAGGATTTGCCTACAGTGAAAGGTGACTTCTATGCCCTTGGACATATCCCCAACGTCATAGGTGCTATTGATGGGACCCATGTAGCTCTGGTCCCCCCCCACAGGAGTGAACAGGTGTACAGGAACAGGAAGAGTTATCATTCCATGAATGTACAGATGGTCTGTTTGGTAGACAAGTACATCTCGCAGGTAAATTCTATGTTCCCTGGCTCAGTGCATGACGCCTACATCCTGCGGAATAGCAGCATCCCTGATATGATGGGTCAACTCCAGAGGCACCGTGTATGATTACCCCAACCTGTCCTGGCTATTGAACCCAGTGAGGAATCCCAGGACCAGGGCAGAGGAACAGTACAATGAGGCCCCTGGGCGGACTAGGAGGGTGATCGAACGCACCTTCGGCCTGGAGGCCTGAAGGCCAGGTTCAGGTGCCTCCATATGACAGGTGGATCCCTATTCTACTCACCGAAGAAGGTGTGCGACATCATCATCGCCTGCTCCATGCTCCATAATTTGGTTTTGCAACGCCAGGTGCCTTTTATGCAGGAAGATGATCCCGATGATGGTGTTGTAGCAGCTGTGGAGCCTGTGGAGCCTGTGGAGCCTGTGGACAGTGATGAGGATGAAGCTGATGAAGAAGACAACGACAACAGGGAGTCAGTCATAAAGCAATATTTCCTGTGAGACACAGGTGAGAAAATTTTCATTTTTAGCATTACATTAACTTTCACACGTCTACCTCTATCCTGTTTTTCGATTTAAATCACTATTTGGTAACTGAGTTGTACCCTCCCATTATGGTTTCACAGGTGTGGTTACCTACGTTTCAACTGCTTGCATCCTTCAAGGGCTTGTGATGTGTGACATAGGTATGTTAGCTTTACAATGGTACACCCATTATGACACTGTCATTGATAATACATTTTTACTAAATCACAGACTGACTCCAGATTGTTTTGTGTTTCAAGGGTGTTTATTGAAGTGCTCAGAAATGGGAGGGGGTTGTAAAATGAGGATGGGTGATGTCGGAGGAATGTCCATGGCAGAGTCCAGTCTATTAGTCTCACAGGTGCACTGCCCATCTGAGCTGGGGCAGTTTAAGTATGGACAGGATAACAAAGTGGGACAGTGGGGTGACAATCAGGGTGGTCTCATTTCCTGGCGGGGGTCTTGCCATCTTGCTCTGTCCTGTTCCTGGATCTCAGGGACCGCTTGCGTGGTGGTTGTCCGTCTGCAGGGGGTGGAGTGCTGGTGTGTTGGTCCTGTGGCGGGGCGTCCTGTCCACTAGCGCCGGCGGAGGTGGTGGGCAGTTCATCGTCCATGCTAGTGTCAGGGGCCCCTTGGAGTGCCACGGTGTCCCTCAAGATCTGCTGTATGTCCTTCAGCAGCCCTACGATGGTGCCCAGGGCGGAGCGGATGGTCCTGAGCTCCTCCCTGAACCCCAAATACAGTTCGTCCTGCAGGCGCAGGGTCTCCTGCAACTTGTCCAGGACCGTCGCCATCGTCTACTGGGAGTGGTGGTATGCTCCCATGATGGAGGAGAGGGCCTCGTGGGGAGTGGGTTCCCTTGGCCTGTCTGCCCCCTGTCGCACAGCAGCCCTCCCAGTTCCCCTGTGTTCCTGTGGCTCCGTCCCCTGGACCGTGTGCCCACTACCACTGCCCCCAGGTCCCTGTTGTTGTTGGGGTGGTGGGTTACCCTGGGTGCCCTGTAATGGTGGACATACCGCTGATTGACCTGTCCTGGGTAGAGAGGTTTGGGCCCACTGGGTGGGTGCTGTGCTGGTGTTACCAGAGGGTGGAAGGTCGGTGTTGGGCTGTGCCTGTGCAAGGGGAACCGACTGTCCCGAGGCCCACGATGGTCCGGGCTGGTCATCATGATCCAGTAGGGCAGAGCTGCTCTCGTCACTGTGGGCCTCTTCTGGTGGTGGAGTGGTGTTGTCTGGACCCTCTGGTGTGGTGACGGTCCTTCGGGTTCCTGCAGGGGCATAAGAGCATGATTATTGCATGTGTGTGTGTAATGGTGTGCAATGGGTAGGTGTTTGTGTACCCCAGTGCAAGCATTCCTGTGTGTGGGTTTGTGTGGTGATGGTTGGGGGGGTGTACTGGGTATGTGCAGTGGGCATACTTTAGTGATGGGTGTCCATGCTTAGTTGTGTCATGCAGGGCTTGGTGTTGGGATGGGTGGTTGGTGTCATGGGTAGATTAGTGAGGAGTTGTAGTGATAGGGGAGGGGGGGGAGGGAGGGGGTGGGTGATAGCATGCAGGTAGGGTGGGGAATATGATAGTTAAGATTTGACTTACCAGTGTCCCATCCTCCACCGACTCCTGCGAGGCCCTCAGGATGCAAGATGGTCAAGACTTGCCCCTCCCATGTTGTTAGTTGTGGGGGAGGAGGTGGGGATCCGCCGCCAGTCCGCTGTACCGCGATGTTGTGCCTGGAGACCGTTGAACGCACCTTCCCCCGTAGGTCGTTCCACCTCTTCCTGATGTCCTCCCTATTTCTTGGGTGCTGTCCCAGGGCGTTCACCCTGTCCACTATTCTGCGGCATAACTCCATCTTCCTGGCTGTTGATGTGTGCTGTACCTGTGAGCCAAATAGCTGTTCCTCTACCTGGACGATTTCCTCCACCATGACCCTGAGCTCCTCCTCGGAGAAGCAGGGGTGTCTTTGGCGTGCCATGGGGTGGTGTGGGTGATGTGTGGGGTGGTGTATGTGGTGATGGTTGTGGTGAGTGCAGTGGTGTGTGGTGTTTTGTGCATGGATATTGTGTGGGTGATGGTGTTGTGTGCCTCTGTGTAGTGGGGTTGTCTATTCTGTGCTCTCTCTCTGTCGCCTTCGTCTCTAATTTTTGGTAGTAGGGGTTTGTGGGTGATGTGGGTGTGTGTTTTATATTGTATTGGGTGTGTGGGAGTGGTGTTTGTATGTGTGTCAGGTGTGTGTATTTGGAATTGTCCAATGTGGCGGTGTTTTGGATTTTGTGTGTATTCTGTGTATTTTGAGCGTGGCGGTGTGTACCGCCAATGGAATACTGCGGTTGAAAGACCGCCGCGTGGATTCGTGGGTCATAATAGCATGGGCGTGTTTCTGTTGTCGTGGATGTGGAGGATTTGTTTATCACTGACCTTTGGTGTGGCGGTGTTGTGTGGGTGTCTGAATATCTGCAGATTCCAAGGTGTGTGTCATAATAGCTGTGGCGGAATTCTGCGGCCACGGCAGTGTATTGGCGGTCTTCTGCACGGCGGTAAGCAGCTTTTACCGCCAGTGTTGTAATGACCCCCTTAATCCTTAGAAAACAGTAGGAATGCTGTTGTTATACAAAAGTACCTGGTTAGCATAAAAAATTAAAGCTGCACGGGCGAGTGTGCTCCGGAAAAAGCCAGGAATGCGTTGATTTCTTATTTGCAAGCGAGACCGTGCGTCATTCCTCCTCTGGTCGGGTTGGTGTACGTTGTTTCTTCTTTCCTGTAAAAGATGGGATCTCGGCGGGCACCTCGGGCCGGGCAGTCTTTGTGTTGATTTTCCATGCCCAGCGACGTTGCGTTGAAATCCGGTCACACGGTGACAAGAAACCATGCTGATTGGGGGATTGCGACGTTAACAGTAGCCACTGCTGGTGTTGCGTGTCATTTCTCCAGCCACGTTATGTTGACCTCCCAGGCACAATGCAATGCAGGTGGAGTGTTGGTTATAGCCGTGTGGCCGATGGTGCATCGTTTATCAGCCACGGGGTGGGCGGTGCTTCAAATTTTTTCCCGTATGGCGGTCTTTGCATGGATTTCTGTCCTTTTCCACCAGCTGCACCTTTCAAGGGCCAAGAGACAGGTTAGGGCATCACTTGGCAGGCAGGACTCTCAGCAGTCTGTGCTGGCAGAATGGTCTTTGTTGTCCCTGAGACTTCAACAACAGGAGGAAAGCTGAATTCAAGCCCTTGGAGATTCTTCACCAGTGGAAAGTCACACACAAATCAGTCTTTATCCTCTCTCAGGTAGAATCAGCTACTGCAGGCCAACCCAGCAAAGTACAGTCACATGCAAAGGGGCAGTACTCCTCCTCCAGCTTCTCCAGCTCTTCTCCGGGGCAGAGGTTCCTCTTGGTCCCAGAAGTAATCTGATTTTCAGGGGTTTTTGGGTGCTCTTCTTATACTCCTTTCTGCCCTTGAAGTAGGCCTACTTCAAAGAGAAGTCTCTGTGTTTTCAAGATCCTGCCTTGTCCAAGCCAGGCCCCAAACACACACCGGGGGGATGGAGACTGCATTGTGTGAGGGAAGGCACAGCCCTTTCAAGCCCTTTCAAGTGTAAGTGACCACTCCTCCCCTCCCCTGAGCCCAGATGGCCTATTTGGATATGCAGGCTACACCCCAGCTCCCTTTGTGTCACTGTCTAGAGGAGAGGTGCAAACAGCCCAACTGTCAAACTGACCCCGATAGGGAATCCACAAACAGGAATGGTTTAAGCAAGAAAATGCCTACTTTCTAAAAGTGGCATTTTAAAACGCACAATCTAAAAACCAACTTCACTAAAAGATGTATTTTTAAATTGTGAGTTCAGAGACCCCAAACTCCACAGTTCTATCTGCTCACAAAGGGAATCTGTACTTTAAGGATATTTAAAGGCAGCCCCCATGTTAACCTATGAGAGAGATAGGCCTTGCAACAGTGAAAACCGCGTTTGGCAGTATTTCACTGTCAGGAAAAGTAAAACACATAAGTACATGTCCCACCTTTAACATACACTGCACCCTGCCCATGGAGCTACCTAGGGCCTACCTTAGGGGTGTCTTACATGTATAGAAAGGGAAGATTTAGGCCTGGCAAGTGGCTACACTGGCCAAGTCAGAATGACAGTTTTAAAACTGCACACACACACTGCAGTGGCAGGTCTGAGCCGTGTTTACAGAGCTACTAATGTGGGTGGCACAACCAGTGCTGCAGGCCCTCTAGTAGCATTTAATTTACAGGCCCTGGGCACATCTAGTGCACTTTACTAGGGGCTTACTGGTGAATCAAATATTCCAATCATGTAAAAGTCAAGGGACACATATAATGTGTACAAGGCATATTTGCACTTTAGCACTGAGCAGCACTGGTAAAGTGCCCAGAGCAAACAAACAGCAAAAACAGAGTCCAGCACACAGAAGCAACCTGGGAAGTAGAGGCGAAAAGTTAGGGGAGACTATGCCAATGATGCCAACTCTAACAACATTGGTATGAAGTCAACGCATTGGCTTATACAGACAACGTGGATGTGTTAACCCTTCCCACCTCAGTAGCTTAAGGGCTGTAGTGGCAGCGACTCAGTTATTGAGGGTTGTCTCCAGCTGAGTTTCTGATAAGACTCAGGTATTGTCTTATGTGATTCCCCCTGGGCCAGATAAAAGGTAGGTACAGGCTGCAGGAGTATGTAAGGGTTACTTTATTTGTTAACATTGAGGATATTGTGGAGATTAGCTATGGGAAGGTTTTTCAACATACAGTTAAGGTTTTCACTAAGTAGAACAGTCTCTATCTGGGCCTGAATGGCCATTGTAACCTCGTTAAGATATCTTTACCTCTTATGCTGTTTTACTCTCTTTCTTCCTGCATCTTTTTTTACTAAGGTCAATGTTTCATGGCAGAGGTTTATATGGTGCTATAGGAAGCCCGCTGCAAGATTCAGTATTTACAGCAGCCCAAGGAGAAGGGTGGGCTCTCACTCACGGTTTTGCAGTTTTATTATTTGGGTGTTTTTTCGAGCTTCCACTGGTCTTGGGGTGGCAAGGGCGAATGTTTGCTGATTTTCTTCTGCTTGGCGAATCAATTGTACCAGGTCTTGGTATTGTGGACACAATGTACTTTGAGAAAACATGTTTTATTTTTAGATGGTAAATGTTTTTCCACTCATATGGAGTTTTTTAAGCATATATTTCCTGGTCTCACTCAGCTTAGCCAGCTCACATATTTAGGACATATTTCTATTCTAACTTCTTGTACCCATAACAGCTTTTGGGCAATTTGGGATAAGACTACTCACCTTACTCTAGGCCAACTATTTGAGGGAAATATTTTTCTCGTGTTTGAAAATTTACAGCAACCGTTCTCTCTTCCTTATACCAGCTTTTTTAGATATCTTCAACTATGGCATTTTGTATGTACCTGTAAGGAGGGTGAGTTAAGTTGTTTGGATAATCCCATATTAGAGTTTATAAGCAAAGCTCCAATGAAGAGAAATATTGGTCTGGATTATGAGTCAATTTAATATTTCTCTCAGGATCCTTAGTTTAAGTTAAGGGCGATTGGTGAAGTCAACTTCCTAATACTGAAGTACACAGCTGGTGGCTGTACAGGGCTGGTGCAGATTTATATGGAAATGTATAGCCTAATTATTCTCAAACTTAAGATAACTAAATTCACCCATGCCTTACAATCAGAGTTGCTCAGCAGCTTGCTCAAAAGTAATGGGACTGGGCTCATTTAGCAAGTTTGCACACACCTAGAACATGCACTTGAGAGACATCAGGCAATAACAATCTCTAATAATCACACCGAAAGCGGAAGGATCCAAGAGGACCCGGGCTGATAAACCAATGCTTGCATTGCCTTTCCTTCCTGGTTCTAATATTATTATTTAATTACTTTTATTTTATATTTGTTCAGGGCTTGTGATCTAACCATAGCAATTATCCCAAATCCCCTCAGCATGTTCTGAAGCAGCCTGCTGCACACGAACAAGCTAAAGTTGCAAGGGTCTCAGAGGATAGAGAAATTCTGTTTCCATCAGTGGTACAATCGTAACAACTTATTCACAATTATTATTATCCTGTGAAAGAACTGTATCGATATAGAACCCACAAGCATGACTGTTTAAAATGTTTTTCCAACATAAATGTTCTTTCTAGTTATGTTTCCATGTAAAAGCCGTCTCTCTTCTGACTCACAATCTCAATGTCTCGGTTAGAAAGTGCGACATGGATTTTGTACTATTTTCTATTAATTCCCATAAAACAGCACAACTTTTTTAAGGGCCATTGAGCAGCTAAAGGTGGGATAAGGGGTGAAAAATGTTAAGTTACCAAGGGCCAAAGTGTATTTTATGTTTCTTCTGCTAGCCCTAGTAGTTAGCCGATTCCAAACCCATGGCTCCTTAGGCCAACAACATGAGATACTGGCTCCAATGAAAGGGCAACAATTTACATACAGTGCAGGTGTGATCATGCAATTTTTCACTAACTTTTGGATAGAATGGCAGGAGCAAAATGTTGTATTTTCTCATTGTAAATCCAAATTTTGCACTTGTTAGGCAGTGCAAGTGTTCTTGAAAAAACTGCACAGAACTTCTGCAGTCTATGTAATACAGAGTGATTAATGCAGAATTGCCCCCTTGCAAGCTTGTGCATATATATTGACTGACCATATTTTACCTTTAACGCTTGTTTGATGTTGTCATTTTCAAAAGCCTCAGCACTGGTCCGTGAAAGGTGGTGAAGCAGGTTAGCATGTCCTATTATGATTTCGAAAAGCGCCAGATGGGTTGTCATGACTCAACTGACGAACATTTGCATCATTTGGCACAACACAAATATTGTCTTTGAATTAATTAAGCAAGGCTTCCACGGGGTTTCATGTGGTCGCTGCAATGCAATTTTCCTGCAGACAGCAGGATTGATGGCCCCGTGGACAGCAGACGCAGTCTAGTCTCTCCACGGGACCCTTCGGGAGGGAAGTGAGGACAGGAAGGCTGGGATTGGTGGGGAGGTATGCAGGGGAGGGATTAAAGGGTGGGTATATGTAGTGGGATTAGGGGAGGGAACAGCCTCTTCCATGCCTGCCCTTCGCGCAGTCAGAAGTTTGGCATAGGTGAGTGTTAGGTGGGGGACGCGACGAGGAGGCAGTGCGGGCGGCGCTTTGCATTATCAGCGAAGCCAGACGGGCTGACCTTCTCAGGGCTGGTGTGCTTGACCAGGCCTGGGTCAGCATGGTGCGCCCTACACATGCCGTGGCAAGCGGCGTGGCAGCAGTGGTCGCCGCATGCCACTCGCAGGAAAGGCCAAAAAGAAGTAAGTAAGTGGGGGACAGGAGTTGCAGCACGTCCACCCCCCTGAAGCCAAAAACCCCGATGTAGGAGAAGAGGCAGGAGAGGTGGGGGCGGGTCCCAGATTGAGTAGCCCACTATGGGGCCCTTGGAGGCCAATAACAGTGAGGGCAGGTGAGGCAGGAGTGGGGAAGATGAGGCAGGAGCTGGGTGGGGAGGCAGGCACCAGCAGTGAGGCCTTTATGCCTCTGGACCTTTCTGCTAGCACGAAAAAACACAGTGAATGTTAGGAGGGCGGGCCCCTGGGCAGAAGAAGAGCAAGGGAAAGGCCAAGCAGGGCCTGGGGCAGCCCAGGCCACAGACTGGGGGCATCAAAGAGGATGGCAAGGAGCCAGAAGGACAGAGGCAGGCAGCCAGGGACGGGGCAGGCCACATGGGCAGGGTCGCCTGGGCAGTAATGCAGGACAGACAAGGGACACAGATTGGTCCACTGTGGATATAGAGGCCAGGATCCAGGGGCAAAGGTGAGCGGTAGTGAAAACAGAGGAGAGGTGAGCCCAGCTCTGCAGCGAGAGGGAAGAGTCCTTGGATAGAGAGAGGCAAATGAAAAGGAAGTCAGGCTCAAAGAGATTGGGGGGGCCTGGAAGACACCGGGGCAGGACAAGGTAGCTGGGTAAGGGTTCCCAACAAGGAGAGAGGAAGGAGTCAGGAGGCCTTTGCGGCCAGGGTGTTTGGCAGCGGGCGGGGCACGAATGGTGTATAAGGTCAGGAGAGGCGCGGAGAGCCAAAGTAAGCAATGGAGGCTGGCAGAAAGACGGCGGTGCCAACGGGGCACAACATGGCCCTAGGACGTTAATCTGAAGAAATAGAGGGTTCTTCGGCAGCCTTCTCTATGGCGCAGGAATGTGCCAGTCGCAAGTATGGCACACGCCATGGGGGACAGGCTCTGGAAGAGTGGCATGATGTAATGAATGCTGGGGGTGATGATGACAAGTGTGGGATGGAAGGCGATGAGATGGAACTTGACTATGAGGATGAGTTGGATGAGTGGGAAGATGGGGAGATTCGCAATAGCAAGGTGTGTGGGGAGAAAGGGAGGGGAAAGGAGGCAGAAGCGGCACAACTCCCTCTTCGCTTCTTGTTTTGCAGGAACTTAAACCTAGTGTGCAGACATAGGAGGCATCGCACAAGGAGGAGCGTGGTCACGGGAAAGCAAAAGAAACAGAGGCCTTGGAATCCTGCTTAGAAGGTAAGGGTGTATGGTGGTCTTTGTGGGGTGAAGCTTCAGCCAATTTGATGGATCTTACTCACAAGTTGGTAGGGTCAATATCTACATGAGGTGCCTGGAGCAAGTGCAGCACAGGTGGGAGACAGTGCAAAGATGAATGACAAGGGAACAACGAATGCTGGTGAGGATGGGGAAAAAGCCCAAGTGGAGGCGACGGAGGTAGAAGAAAAAGAAGGTGGGGGCTTCAGAAGCAGCTCCCATACATGGGTCCAGCCATGCCTTTAGGTTTTGATGTGGCCGAAAAGACGAAGGCAAGAATGAATACGTGGATGTGTTCAAGCTCCTGCACAGGGACATACAGGCCAAAGAGGGATCTATGGAGGAAGAATGGGAACTGGCACGGAGGCCCAGGGTACCAATAAAAATGGACAACTGGACCTCGACATTTCTGATATATGCCAGTATTTATTGTGAAAAATATCCAGACAGGGCCATCGCAATGTTTAAGTATATGGACATTACACACAAGGCCCAAATGCATTTTGTGGGTTTTGTGTGGCTGAGTTATGATGAGGAGTTCAGGGCGAGAGTGAGCGTAAACCCAGATAAGCCTTGGGGGACGTGGATCCCGAATTGGGGATGCAGTGGATGGCATCCTCACACTCCACGGCATCCACGCATATGCTAACGGTCTGCCTGTGGTGTATAAGCCTTTTCAGTCGCCTCCTGCTCAAGGGGGGCAGGTACTATACAGCAACCCCAGGCACCTACCTCAGGGGCTTGTTGGAATTTTAATTTCTGCTCCAGACACCCGTGCAGATTCACGCATGAATGTTCAAAGTGTGGGGGAAGGCAAACGGTTACGCAATGCTTTTCACTTCCCATCCCGGCCGAGCAGTGGATATCGGCCAAAGACAGAGAGATGCCAGGTCCTCCTGCACCAAAGGGTTCCTACGCCAATTAAGTTGGAGGGGCTGCTGCCTTAGTAGCTCATATACCCAGATGCGGACATTGCGTGGAAACTTGAATGGGGTTTCAAGGAATGGTTTTGGATAGGTTACTAAGGGCCGAGACTGAAGAGATGGGCGGACAATTTGCAGTCCACCAAAGAAATACCACTGGTGGCGGCAGCAAAATTGGTTAAAGAGGTGTCTGAAGGCAGAATTGCAGGTCCATTCTATGACTGGCCCATGGAGAATCTGATGATTTCGCATTTGGGCATGGTTCCCAAAAAGAGTAGAGGGGAGTTCCGCCTCATACACCATTTGTCCTGGCTGGAATGGGCGTCGGTGAACGATTTCATCGCACCAGAAGACATGCAGGTGATATATGTGTCAGTGGACGATGCCATTCGGCTCGTTTGCAGATGTGGCAAGGGAGCTGAGTTGGCCAAGTGTGACATTAAGGTGGCTTTTTGGCTGCTGCCTATCCATCCTGAGGATTGAACCCTGCTGGGGATGCAACTGGACGGAGTGACATATGTGGACTGAGTGTTACCTATGGGTTGCGGCATTTCATGCGTGCTGTTTGAGGATTTTAGTACTTTCCTACAATGGGTTTTTGTAACGGTGAGCGGACATCGGAAGGTGACACATTACTTGGATGACTTTCTGTTTGTGGGACAGTCAGGAACCGATTCATGCAAGAAGGCATTGGAAGGGTTTGAACAGCTGGCTCAGGAGGTAGGCCTTCCTTTGGGTCAAGAAAAAACAGAGGGCCCCAGTTGGGTGCTGACATTCTTAGGGATAGAACTGGACACTGAGGCATTGGTGGCTAGATTGCCGGCAGGGAAGGTCCTTGCATAAAATCGAATTGTGCATGGCTCAACAGCTCCTGGGTTTCTTCAACTTTGCATGCAGGGTGGTTTGGTGGGGCAGGAAATTTTGCAGGCACATGGGACTGTCGGAAGCATCCCTTCCACACCACAGGATCTACGTGTCAGTGGGTGTGGGAGAGGACATCAGTAGGTGGGAGACATTCCTGACACACTTCAATGGGGTCTCAATGACTTTCTGGGAGAAGGACACGATTTGGCAAGTACAGATATTCTCTGGCACAGCAGCAGCCTCTGCCTTTCGACTTTCCTGGGATGGTAGGTGGTGCGCAGAGGCATAGCCTGAACACTGACTGTCTCATGGCAGGAGCATTGCTTTTCTTGAATTTTTTCTATTGCTGGTGGCTTTGACAGTATGGGGGGACGAACAGGCCAACAGGACAGTAGTATTTCATTTGAATAACATGACAGCAGTGGCCTGGTAAACAGACAGAGGGTGAAGGACCTTAGGGTATTGAGCCTATTGAGGAGTTTTATGCATTTAACATTCAATATCATATTTAAAGCGGCGCATATTCCAGGGGTGAACAATGCTATTGCAGATTCCCTGCCTCATTCACATTGGCAGCAGTTTCGCAGTTTGGCTCCAGGAGCTGAGCATCACAAGAGTGCGGTCCTAGCAGACAATTTGGGAGTGGGGGTGTGATGATCGTTAGGCTCGTGGAGATGTCATTAGCGGAATCCACTCAAAAGACTTATCACCTTGATGGTTAGAGTTTCAGAATTTTGAAAGTTTCGAAGGGTAATTTTGGGAACCGGGTGGTGGCAAGCTTGAGTCATTTGTGTTGTATTGTTTCTGATACACAAAGGTCTGTCGCCATCCACAATTGGCGGCAAGTTGGCAGGTGTTTCATTTTATGGAAAATTGTTCTTTGGCTGTGATCTGGCAAAGGATGACATATTAGGAAAAATGTTGAAGGGCTGGGATAAAGGCAGAAAGGGGACTGGCAAGGCTGTGAGGGAAGCTATTACGTTTGACTTGCTATTGGAGATGCTGCACGTGTTACTGGTTTGTTGTGCGGATGCTCACAAGATTGCACTATTCAGCTTGTGTATGGTGTGGATGTTTTTTGGGGCATTTTGGGTGTCTGAACTTTTGGGGGTGGGAAGGTCTGCGGGCGTGAAAGTGAAAGAAGTGTGCTTGCAAGTGGAGCGCCTGGGTATATGGCTTAGAAAGTCGAAGGCTAATCAGATGGGAAGGGGGGAATCGGTGTGGTTGTGTAAAGGGGGAAATCCAGCTGCATGCCCAGTTTCAGAGTGGGTTGGTTTTAGGTACCGGAGGGTGGCAATCGGGGTCGGCGTATTTAGTCATGCAGATGGGGAGAGCATTTCAGTTATCTTTATTGCGGATGGGGTTACGATGGATTGGGAGACAGGCGCAGTGTTTTGGCACTCATTCCTTCCAAATAGGGGTGGCAACAGCAGCAGCTCACTTCGGTTGGGACTGGGCGCAGATCAGGCGTATTAGAAGTTGGTGATCTAAGTGCTGCAAGCGATATGTGAGGGCTTGATTTCGGGGCGCGAACTAAGTTGAATGAGTGTTCAAGGTGTTTTAGGATTGGGGAGGATTGCAGGTCTTTGTATTAACATTTGTTCTCTGTGCATGTTGTGTAAGTGGCCCTAAGGAGTTTGAAAATGGTCACTTGGTTGGTGGGGCACTCGTTCTTACAATGGGCGGCGAAGTATGCGGAGAGACAGATTTATGGACGTTCCTTAAGACTGCTGAGTAGCCGTCATGAGGTATTGTGGTGGGCGAAGAGCGAAATGAGGTGAGGTAACTTGCTTTCTTTCTTAACATCTATGATGCCAAACTGGGGATCATCTTCTGTTGCACCTGGGTACGAATGATCTGGTGCGACTCTCTGTGCTCATCCTACCTCAAAATTTGCAATGGGATTTGGAGTTGCTTCATCAAAAAATACATGGAACATGTGTAGTCTGGACTGCCTTTGTGCGTAGGAGAAAACGGAGGAGGCAATGAAACATAGGGCTAAGGAAAGGGCTCAGAGGAAGCTCAATTGTGCAATGAGTGTTTTTTTGTTGGGCTCATGACATTAAAGTGCTGAAGCATGAAGGGATTACAGAGAAAGAGGTGGGGCTCTTCAGAAATGATGGTGCACAGCTGTTTGAGTTGAGCAATGCATATTACCATACGGAGCTTTGCTTCATTTTGGGGGACTTGCGCCTAAAGGGTTTGTGCTGGGTGGCAGTAAATGGGGAGGGTGGAGAGTCAGATGTGGGCCTGGCCACCCTTCCGGGGGGGGTGGGAAAGAAGCAGGTGAAGGATGACATCATGGGGGATGCCCGAAGCAGGCTGGGGACGAAAGGAAAAGGGGAATGTGTGGGTGAATGGAAGTTGGGTGAACTGAGGAAAAGTGGGGGAATGAGTGAAAAGGAAGGTTGGGGAGAGGTTTCAAAAGGGAGGGGTTGAAAAATTTGGAGTTGATTTGATCATGTTAAATTTTATGTTGCCAACACATGACCTAATGCAGAAAGGCCTCAAATCTTTGAAAGTAACACTTATAAAAATATATTTTCTCAATTATTAGTTCTAAAATAAATACTTACTAAAAGGCACACTACTCATTATGTTTGTTTTCTGGATTCTGTCACAATATAATTGCTGTATGTGTGTGGTGTGTGTGTGTTTGTGTTTTGGGGTTATTGGTTTGGGGTATAAGGGAAAGTGTGTAGTTAACTAGTTAAGAGGGTTAAGGAACAGTGATTAAGAGTATGTCCATTGGGGTTAGGGTATAGGTTTGAATGTAATAACTTGGGACATATGGTTAAGGGTTTGAGGTGTAGAGTAAGGGTTTTAGGAATAAAGGCCTATGCTTGGGTACAGTAATTAAAGGTTTAAAGCTAAAAGGTTAAGAGTGTATCATATTGGGTTAACAGTATGGGGATTAAATCTATGGATTAAGAGGTTAATGGTATAGGGTTAAAGGTCTAGGGTATTGTAAGAAATTGGGTTGTTGGTTGACTGGCGTGTGAGCCCTGGTCAAGCAGCAACCATAATCCTTGTCAGGGTAAGGCACAAGCCAACTCTAAATTAACATGTGCTCAACCCGCTAGTAGTTTGGAACAGAGCAGTGAGAGAGATCAAATTTTATTAATGTATCAGTGGCACAGAAGTTAGCAGATGGTGATTAATTAACCTACATTTAAAGGCCTAACAGAGAAAATAACATGAGCTGTAAAATCTGCACATTTGAATTATGGTGAACCATGTGGGCACCACTCTTATTAAACACAATAGCCTTCATTATGACGTTGGCAGTAAAGGCTGCTTACCGCCGTGGTGACAGCCGCCAACATACCATCACAGCCAAATTATGCACACACACTAAACTGACAGAATACTGCCAGAAACACAAATCCACCAGACCAAAGGTAAGTAGTAAAGTGTCAATACGAACACCCACACCGTCATGCCAACAAAACAACACTCTCCACATTATGACCCAGGAATCACCACGGCAGACATTCAACGGGGGTAAACTATTGCAGTACACACCGGCACGGTCAGAATGGCCACCCAAAAACAATACAGCACAACATTGGCCAATACCAAAAACACACACCTGACACTAATACACACACCACACCCACGTACCACAGCACTATAAAACACACACCCGCATTACCCACAACCCTTTGCGAACATGAAAAGTGGGCAAGAGACAGACATGCAAATCACAGACACAACAACACACACAACTAACACCCAGCCATCCTCACGCACCCCACACCCCACTACATCAGTTAACACCCACTGCACAACACACACCACACAACACCCATGTCCCCAGAAATGCACCCCCGTTTCACTGGTGAGAAGTTGTAGGTCATCGTGGAGGAAATAGTCAGGTTGTAGCCACAGCTGTTTGGAGCACAGGTACAGCAAATATCCATTGCAAGGTAGATGGAGCTATGGAGGAGATTTTTGGACCGGGTGAACGCTGTGGGACAGCATCCACGAACAAGGGACGACATCAGGAAGAGGTGGAATGACCTACGGGGGAGGGACATTTCATGGCAGCAAGGTACTAACTCGCCACCCAGAGGACTGGCGGTAGACCCCACCACCTCCCCCACAGCTTACAGCATGGGAGGAGCAAGTCTTAGTGATACTGCATCCTGAGGGACTCACTGGAGTTGCCAGAGGACTGGACACTGGTGAGTCAAGATTTACTACCTATCACTCCCCCATACCGGCATGCCATCTCACCTCCTCACTTGACTCCCAACACTCCACTCTATCCCACACAGTGCACCTAAACATATGACTAACCCCACCACCTATGCATGCAAAGCATGGAGAGCTAACAATCCCACAATCCATCACCATACACAAACAAAGAGGGCAGGGCAACAGCAATGATATAGTGGAAGCTAGGGATGTAGAATATGTCACAGACATTATGCATAATGCGTCACTTACATATCCGCAGGTGCCCTAGCCAATCCTAGCGGGGAAGAGGTGCCACGGCTATCCAGTCCCCAACAGAAGATACGCCCAGTGATGACAGTAACTCTGGACATCTGGATCTGGATGTACTTCCTCGTCCATCAGGGACCACTGGTCAGTCGGACACCCCAGCCCTCTCCCAATCCACCACAGAGCCTCCCCCTCAGTATCCAACACCACAGCACTCACTCAACCTCCCTGCACTTCTGTCCCCAGGATACATCAATCAGCAATGTGCCCACCTGTACAGGGACCCCAGTCCACACCGCACAGCCAAGAGAATCAGGGTCCTGGAGTCAGTGGGCACACTGTTCATGGGACACAGGCACAGGAGGACAGCTGTGTGACGGGGGGACAGGCTCAGGGAACCGACTGTCCTGGAGGCACTCACTAATGTCCTTGGGGCCTACCAACAATCACAGGACAAGATGGGCCAGCTTCTTGACATCATGCAGGAGAACCAGCTGCTGCAGAAGTTACACCATCAGGAGATCAGGAAAGATTTGCAGGCCCTCAACACGACCATGGTCTCCATAGCAGGGGTGCTGGCTTATATGACCAACATCATGAAGGAATATACAGCAAACCAGTGGGCCCCTTCCGCTAGCCAGTCAACTGAACATCCCACCACATCTGCTGCAACTAGTGGACAGGAGGTCCTGCCACAGGACCCACAGGCCACCAGCACCCCTCCCTCTGCAGAAGGTAAACCACGCCACAAATGTTCCCTGCAACCCAGACAGATGCCAGAGACACTTGTCAAGATCAAGACCACCGCCAGGAAATGAGACCCTCCTGAATGTCCCCCTTGTGTCCCGCCCTGTCACCTTTGAACTGCCTTTGCTCTCCTTCCTATGGCCCCTTGGATACTGGACCTGTGCTACAAACAGACTGGACCAATACCCTGGACTTACCTCTACCATCACCCCATTCCATTGCACTATTCCATCTATAAATGTCACTACAATAAACACTCTTGAACACTTGAGTGATAGTGCTTTATGTGATGAAAATGTGCAAGTCTGGTAACAGTTACATCTTGTGCAAATGACCTGAACACTGTGATAGCATACAAATAATGACCTGTAGCTGTCTGTAGTCATCACATCAGTACACACTTGTTCTAACACCAACATCTGCAAAATGAGGAGGCATAGGTGACAGTCATTTGAGATACAAAGGAAGTGAATGCCATCCTGCTACAGCCACACTGAAAACATAAATAATCAGAGGAATGGTCAGTTCCACTGTCTCACCTGTGTGTCATTGGAAGTACTGACGTATAACTGATGTTTTGTTGTCCACATCCTCAACCTCTGCCTCCTCATCTTCACTGTCCTCAGGGTCCACTACTGCCACAGGGGGCATTTCCAATCTCCTCCTCCTGCAGATAAGGTGCATGTCATCTGAGGGGCAGGTTGTGCATCATGCAGAATGCTACAACTATCTGGCATACCTTCTCAGGGGAGTAGCACAGGGAGCACCTGTCAGATGGAGGCATCTGAACCTGGCCTTCAGGAGGCCAAAGGTACGTTCCGTGATCCGCCTGCTTCGCCCATGTGCATCATTATACCGATTCTCAGCCCCTGTCCTGGCATTCCTCACAGAGGTTAGGGGCCACAATAGGTTTGGGTAGACAGATTCACCTGCAAGTATTGAGGGACAAATGTTAGCCTTACACAGTGGTATGGGGGATAACTCCTGAAGGCATACACTGACATACATTGGGTGGGGACTCTGGCTCACCTATTAGCGACACCCTTTGCCTCTGTGGTTGTGCCATCACATTTGGTGTGCTGCTATTCCTCAGGATGAAGGCGTCATGCACCTATCCAGGATACTTGGCAGTGACGTGGGAGATGTACTGGTCCGCCATGCACACCATTTGCACATTGAGTGAGTGGAAACTCTTCCGATTCCTGAACACCTGTTTATTGTGTCTGGGGGAACAAACATGTTCCGTCAGTCGCCCCAATAATATATGGTATACGTCCCGTTGCATAGAATCCTGCCTTCACACTGGCCAGATCTTCAACTTGGGGGAAAGCGATGTAGCTGCAAATGTGTTTGACCAAGGCAGACAAAACCCTTGCCTGCACGATTGAGAACATTGGCTGTGACATTCCTGCTGCTAAGCCCACTGTCACTTGGAAATAACCAGTTGCCAGGAAATGGAGCACTGATTGAACTTGCACAAGAGGATGATGGATACCTGATATCAGATCAGGCTCCAATTGTGCACACAGCTCTGTGATTGTGGCCCTGTTCAGTCTATAGGTTAGTATTATGTGCTTGTCCTCCAGTGTATCCAAGTCCACAAGGGATCTTGTCTCTTCCTCCTATTCCTTCGCAGTGGTAGGTATATAAGGGACACAAGAGTAAGTAGGGAGTCACAAATTGAACACGGAACCACCACTTCAGTGTACATAGAGCATTTATGTGATGGGACAATGTGAATGGCAATGTATGTGCAATTTACAGCAATGACGCAGTTTCTAATTTCTGAATGTTGTCCACCACCATAAAATGATGACTGCCTGTCCTGTAAGTATGGACAGGTGGAAGTGAGGTAACTCCGCCGGCACTGTGCATCATGGCGGAAGGCGGTCTTGCACAGCTATGCTATTCCTCATTGGCTAAAATGGGGCTCTTTGGATTACAGTGGCCAATAGGGATCACCGGTGGTGGTGACGGTGTACACAGCTGCAGACGTGACGGCCACTTTCTGTCTAAAGCCTCACTTGATTCCTGACTTCCAAAGGACAACACCTCCACGACGTGTGCTGCTGCGACCTGTGTCTGGATCCTGCCATGGCCCATGTGACCGGAGAAAGTGCCCATGCCTTCACTTTGGAGGAGTTAGAGCGCTTGTTGGATGGGGTCCTACCCCTGTATGGACAGCTGTATGGGCCTCCAGACTAACATGTGAGTACATCATGGGCACGATGCATGTGACAAGGTTGCATGTAGATGCGTGTGCTAGCAACGTGTCAGTTGGGTGGGGGGTATGTCTTGTGGTAGTGTACATGGTGGGAGCCGGGTGATGTGTGTGCCAATGGAAATGGAAATGGTATTTGTGGGCCTTATCTGTGACAGGCTGCATTGTATGGTTAATGGTGTCCTCCTGTCTGTATTACCTCTGCAGGTCAGCGCCCATCAGAGGAAGGGATTGTGGTGTGCCATCGCCAAGGACGTGTGGACCCCTGCGGTCTATAGCAGGCAGAGCACTCACTGTAGGAAAAGGTGGGAGGACCTGAGATGCTGGGCCCGGAAGACCATGGAGGCCCAGCTGGGGATGGCCTCCCAACAAGGGCGGGGTGCCTATCAGAACCTGCCCCCCCCGATGGCCTGCATACTGGCAGTGGCCTACCCAGAGCTGGATGGGTGGTTGAGGGCAGCACAGCAGCCACAAGGGGGTGAGTACAGGGAGTGTGACAACAATTATTGTTGAGTGGCATGGGATCCTGGCGGTGGGTTTCAGTTAGTGGGTGTCCCTTAATGCCAGCTCAGCCATTTCTGCATGATCCAGCTCAAGGTAAATGGGTGTATAGCAAAATCTAGTAACCTAGCTAGGTTGCATTCCATGTTTGATAGGGCTTAGTGGGTCCCAGGAAGGGTGCAGTTGGTGGTGGTTGGCTCTCATCTTGCTGTGGCATCCAGCCAATGGAATGTCAGTGTGATGCATAGTGCATAATCCTGATCCCTGTGTGTGATGGTAATGTGTATGTCAACTGTGGTGTTTGTGCTGTAATTGATCCAGTGCTCCCTTTCTTTCTCTCCCCCTATTTTCTTCTGTCATCCTGTCCATGTGTGCATTAGCATCATCTGGCAGAGGAGCAGGGGCAATGGCGACTGAGGGAGCTGCATCCCACAGGACCCAGGAGGCAGAATCCACCGACCCCAAGGGGACCAGTGGGATGGAGGGCGAGGGGAGCACCATGGCAGAGACAGGAGGTGACAGCACTGACTCTGATTCCTCCTCCGATGGAAGCTCCCTGGTGGTGGCTGACCCCTCTGCAACCACTCCAGCTACAAGTACACCTGCCATCCCCCATACCAGCACCGCCTTCCAAGTAGCCCCCCACCAAGTTGACTCTGCCCGCTCACCCAGGAGGATGGGCATCTCCTTCGCCCCAGGCACCTCAGGCCCTGCCCAAGTCTGCTCTGCTGCCCTCAGTGAGGAGGCGATTGACCTCCTGAGATCCATCTCTGTATGGCAGTCTACCATTGTGAATGCCACCCAGGGGCTGGCATCCCAGATGCAGCAATGCAATGCATACCTGGAGGGCATCCACAGTGGGTTGGTGGCCCTACAGAGATCATTTGAAGCTCTGGTCTCCTCTCCAATGGCAGCCAGTGTCTGCATTCACACTTGCATGCACTGCATCAACAGCCACCACCACCATCACCACATCAAGCAGCACACATACTTTACTTGCAGACACCTCCACAACACCCATCCATGCCTCTCCTATGTCCTCTCCCACCCAGTCTGCCCCCTTAGTAAGGGACACAAACGCTCGCAGTCAGACACCCAACAGCCTTCCACCTCACATACACACACTGTCCATGCACCTGCACCCACGTCCAGCAGACGTACACCTCCGACAACCACTCCATCAACTTCCCATCCCTCCTACCACATCCTGCCCAACACCCCGAAGAAACTTTTCCTTGCACGTCTTGACCTCTTCCGTCCCCTCCCCCTATCCTGCCCGTGAGAGCAGGGTCCCAATGACCCAGCACAGCACCAAAGCCAAACTGTATGCCACTGCTCCCATCAAATCATCAGCTGCTGGCACAAAGGTGCCCCAGAGTGTGACAACCACCACTCCTACTGAGAGCACACCTCTGGCTCGGAAAGGGAGGACTAGGGTGGTGAAAAGCAAGGGACAGGAGACAGGGACAGTGAAGACAACTCCTAGACCTAGAGGCAAGGACACAAGTGACATCTCAAAGGCCAAGGGGACCCATCACAAGAGGGAACTCATGGATCTCTCTCCACCACCAAAGATTGCCAAAGATCCCCCTCTACCAACAAAGAAAGGGAAGGTTCCCACTCAACCACCACTAAAAGGAAAGGTTCCCACTCAACCACTAATGAAAGGAAATGTTCCCACTCAGCCACCAATGAAAGGCAAGAGGCCAACTCCACCAGCAGAGGGCAAGGAGCCCCCACCTCCAGCACAGGCACAGCAGCCCTCACCTCCAGCTGAGGCACAGGAGCCCTCACCTCCAGCACAGGTACAGAAGCCCTCACCTCCAGCTGAGACACAGGAGCGCTCACCTCCCACATAGGACAGCAGCCCTCACCTGCAGCTAAGGCAGAGATGCCCTAACCTTCAGCTGAGGCACAGGAGCCCTCACGTCCAGCAGAGGGCATGTTGGCTACCCTCCAGGGACTGTTGTACAAGGAGCCCCCTCCAGAGCCAGTGGACAGGTTCCCCACTTCAGAGACTGTGGCCTTGCAATCCCAACCAAAGACGGATGGGTATGGAGCCCCCTCCAGAACCAGTGGGCAAGTTCCCCACTGCAGAGACTATAGAGTTGCACTCCCCACCAAAGACAGATGGGCACGGAGCCCCCACTTCAGCTGAAGTGCCCCCGACCCTCCCTGAGGTGCCTACCTATTTCTAACATGATGAGCCTGAACAGTGGATTCCGGAGTGTGTTAGGAGTCAAGTTGGGCCTTGGACTGTGACCTGTGACCATGTGGGCTTTTTGTACTTTGGACTGGCCATTGGCCCATTGTGGACACTGTTGCCAGCATTTATATTCAAATGGACAATATGGTGGCTGTTGGCATTAAATTACAGTGTTTGTTGATAATCATTGTGGTCATTGTTTCATTTTGACATGTGTCCTGTGACTTTGGTTTGATTCTGCATCTAGTTCTGTGTATGGTGTGTGTTGTGCATGTGTGTGTCACTCTCCTTTTCCTCCCTCCCTCCCTCACTTGTGTGCTAGGTGGCTGTACTCACCATCATCGTCTTCGTCGGCGTTGGTGTTCCAGGAGGGCTATGGTGTAGAAAAGCACCAGGAAGTTCCGGTTCCATGGTGGTGGCAGAGTCCTCTGTCTACTTGATGGTGAGTCTTTCGTTTTCTGTGTTCTGTTTCCACCAGGCTTTTGATGGCCTTGGAACCGCCCCGGAAATCCTGGTGGTTTACTGTGTCATAATATGGTGGGCGTACCTTGTCTTCCGCCTGGCTGTTGATGGCTACCGCCGTGGTCAGTGGTGTTAACGGTCTGGCGGTTGGTGTGGTACATTGGCTGTCTATTGGAGGGATCACCGCCATGGTCATAATTTGGCGGTAATTAGCGCCGGCCTGTTGGCGGTATTACCGCCACTTTAACAGTCACCACCAGTGCCATAATGACCACCTATGTTTCAACAAGAGAGTTTTGCATTTATATTAAATGAAAGTACTAAAATGAGCTAGTGTTAAAGAATGTTTTTTTTAATGTAGATTAAGAATTGGAGTATTAAATGAATATGAATGAATCAAATTTATATTAACTTAAATGATTTTATTATTGCAAGTTGCTTGTGTGCAGAAAAATAAATGCACGTTTAAATTAGTTCTAACGCCATAAATAATGTTTGCAATTAAATAATTTGTTTTACATATATGAATTGTCAGGTGCGCAATAGGTTTATTAATGTATTCATGTGTACTAAGGATTCTTAGCTTGACTGGGCCTGAAAGATTCATTTTGCAGCAGTAATGGAAAACCACTTGTTTATTCTGTCCACTCTGACCTGAATTCTTTCTTAGGATGTTAATGTGAATGTTGAATGTCCTATTGTATTGAAGGGAAGAAACATGTTTAGGATTTTCTAGCTGTCCAACAAACAGGAAATTTGTAGTTCTCATGTGAAATGTATTAATTCAGTTTATTGTGTGTCGTGAGAAAGGATCTGAAGTAAAAAATAACTTGAAAATGTAATATGTTGTTAGAAATGTGTGAAGTAATTTAGATGACTGCACTTTTGCTGAGAAGATTCTGAAAAGTTTTAAATTCAAAGGTGACATCAGCAGCCATTGGATGCTGAATTTGACGCCCAATGTGCGTCCACCTGAAGGACCAATCAAGATGTTTGTGGTTATTTTGATTAGTGAGAGACTTTAAAACTCAAAATTAGTTCTTCTCCTGCCCCAATTCTGTTCAGAACCCTGTTTAAGTCTGCTGTCACACTCCCATCCTTTATGTCCCTTGATGAGTTGTCTCACCTTAGTCTTAATTGCCCTATTCTGTTATGTGGTTCATTACTAATAAGGCCAACTAAATCTGAACTACTGATTTGTCCTATGTGCAGCCTGTGTTCTGCAGTGTCCTAATGTTGCTGTCAACTGACGCCAGAAGAAGGTGACCGTCCTGCTTGACAAATCATCTCTGTATGCTGTCCCATGAGGAGAGGTATAATTAAATGTGGTTTCTTGTTTTCGTTTCAGTTACACCAGAGTATTATTATAGCAAGTTGCCCTAGTTAGATGATTTTCCATATTATTTTTGTCTTTCTTTTCTTTTTGCTTTTGTCCGCATGTGTTAGCCCCTTCCATTACATGCAAGTCCAAATTTGTATTAGTGATAGGGATGGGCCAGCTCTAAAACCTGAACTCTGAAATTGAATATTAAGCTGCATTTTGATGATTTACTAATGTCACCATCATGTGCTTTGAATCCTAACAATAGTCTGCATATTGTGTGGTTGCTAATTCATATTATTCTTCTGTTGTGGTGTTTAGTAGTAATCTTATCAGACATTATAGTTTTTATGTATGTTTATAAGTGATATTTGTGCACCATATATGTGACATTGATTTTGGGATTGTATTAAAGCTTTGAAACTTTATGCAGTTTGATTCAGTGTTAAATTGTTCATGGTATCTAATATTGTTTATAGTATAATGTCATCGACTTGTGATTGAATGATAGTGAATCCGGAACGAAATTCTTCCCTGGGCCACAGCACTCTCACAGCAGTCAGGCTTAATTTAGAGGCAATATGTAGACAATTTGTGCCAACACTTCAAACAATAACAAAGTGAAAACACGACACAAAAAGGATCCCATACCAAGTTAGAAATATAAAACTTAAATAATTCAGTCAGTAGAACCGGAGATGTGCAATTTTAAAGATTTTAGTGAAAATAGCACCAAAAATGACAAAGCGCCAACTGTGAATATCTGGCCATGCCGGACCAGGACAAAGTCACAAGTTCAGGCCGACTGTCATGGAGAGCTCCAGGGACCCAGTTAGACCTTCAAAGCCTGGTTCTGGGAGTGTTGTGAGGATCCACGTTATAGATGCGTTGCACAGCCATAGCGATGCATCGGTTCCAAGATACGGCAAGGCTGCAATGCGAGGGCCTGCATCAATGTTCAGGATCCTGTCGACTGGGCTTGTGATGCGATGTCCAGTGTCAAGGATGAGGCACGCAGTCAGGGTGATGCATCAGTTCTGAAGAGCTGTGAGGCATCTTTGTCGAGGCTGCGGACCATGACAGATGCGAGGGCCTGCACCGAGGATGTGTTGCGCAGTGGCCGTTGGGCTGCAATGTGAAGAGGGTCTTTGCGATGGATCCTATCCACACAGCAGCCATGATGTGTCTGTTCTCCTCAGATTTTCGCCAGGCAGCAGAGGAACTGTGTCAGTTGCCTCATTTCAAAAAGGCTGACTGAGCACCTTAAGCCCACTTCCAAGGGTCCAGAACTGAGATGGCTCCATTTGGAAGGGTAGACTCACAGCTGGCAGTGTCCAGGTTCAGGTGCAAGATTGTTGGAAGCCTGTTATGTCCCTGAGGCTTCAGATCAGGAGGTCAGCCAACTAGCCCTTGGAGTCACTTTGGGTTCAAGAGACCAGTATCCACCTCTCCTAACCCAAGCAAGAGGGCAGCAGGTAGCACGCCAACATAGCAGGGAGGCAGTCTTTCAAAGCAGCAGTCAAGCAGAGTGGCAGTCTTTTTAGCTGCACAGCAGTCCTTCTCTATGGCAGAGCATGCACAGAGCCAAAGGTGTATTGAAGAGTCTGTGTCTGGGGTGCATTATTTATACCCAGTTGTGCCTTTGAAGTGGGGAGAAGCTTCTAGAGACATGCTGTTAAAATGCACAGGTGCCCTGCATTCTTAGTGCTGGCTCCAGACTAACTATAGAGGTATGCAGCCCTTTGTGAGGAGGGAGGGCACAGCCTGTTCAAGTGTAACTGGAGCTGGGTCCATCTATTGGTATTACTGACATTTGTGCTTTGTGTATTCCTCCAAGACAGAAACACACATTAGAGCGAGTAGGTGTGCCTGGATGGGCTATCACTGGCAGGATCAGAGGGTGGAGCAGGTTACAGCCCTACCTACCCTTGAATAGGTTGTGTCCTGCTTCTACTCAAAGGGATGCATATCACCTACAGCTTGTTTAGAGGCAGAGGAGGCAGAAAACCTGTGCACTTTAAAGGGATTCCTCTGGAGGTTTCTCCCACTTCCAAGGAGGCACCTGTTAAAAATATTGGACCTCAGAAACCAACTCTTCAGTACATCTTTGGACCAGTGGAGACTCTGCCAGTACGGACTGCTGTGCTGCTGAAAGGGCTGCCACTCCGCTGGACTGTTGCACTGCTGGACTACTGCCCTGCTGCATTACTGCCCTTAAGTGCTCCTGCCTGAATCAGAGGGATTTGGACCTGCTCCTGAACCCTGGACTCGCAGATTGACTCCAAGGTCTGTCCTGCTGGCCACCTGTTCAGAACCACTGGAGCATAATAGGCTCCTATCCACCTGAACCAGCACCAAGATCCAGCTGGAGCAAGGCCTAACACCTAAATGGTGCCCCTCAGGTCCTAGACCCTTGGTGTGGTATCAGAGAAGTTGGATTGATTTGTTTGGGCTCTTTCTATCTGTGAACTGGCCTGTAACCCGGCCTTTCATTCTGTAGCATCAACCTCTCACGGGGAGCGCCATCACAAAGCAATGCCTGACCGTTTGCAATGAAAACAGGATATTTGCACTACAACATCGATCTGCCTCCTCTTCATGCTACAACAACGACCGTCCACAATGCTTCCCTGCTCCTTGTGGCCCCCTCCACTGTGAACAGGACTCTTTGCAGTGGACTGAGAAGGTAACTTTTTAGCAAGACTAACCTGGTCCCTGAAACCAACCCACATTCCATCACAGTCAGCCTGAACTTGTGACTTTCTTCTGGTCTTGCATAACGAATTGCCTAGAGTGGCACTTTTGGCTTTTTGGTGATATTTTCACTTAAATCCGGTTATACTGTTTGAATCTCTGTCTTTATGGTCTAGATTTATTTATTCAATTCTGCTCTATTTTTTCTAAATTGGTGTGAGATTTCTTTGTATTGTTTTCTCACTTTAATATTGTTTGAAGTATTGCATAAATACTTTACACATTGCCTCTAAGTTAAACCTGGCTGTTCTGTTCAAAGCTACCAAAGGGTTAAGCATATGTTAATTGGAGGTTTTCTTGTGTCTCACCCTGATAAGGACTGTGGTAGCTGCTTGAGAAGAGTTTCCACGCACTCAACCAGCAACCCAATTTCTCACACATGGCTGCAGGCTGTAGCCAGAGAAGACCCCACAAGGCCGGATACATTCTACATGAGGTTCCAAGGAGTCAGATTTGCTATTTTGGAAAAGCTAGGGCAACCTCACTATTACACCCAACGGCAATCCACCATCATCAAATCGGCTTGGTAAGTTGGTTCCGGTCCTCCGGAAGGCCTACATTTTAAGAAATGCTGGGGGAGTGCACTTTCACATCAGCCTAGGGTCCAGGACCTTGGGGACAGCATTTGCAAGCCAAAACTCACTCCAGCAGATGCCAAAGGAGGGCACATCCAGTTGGACATGATCATCTGGACAGCTGGAGAAAAATGCCTCTTGTACCTTATTGTGTCCATGTAGTGTGAAAGGAATTCAGCATTGTTACGCTTGGAGACTACTTCTTTGCCCTGGTTACAAGATGGAGAGCAGATCTAATCTGCTAGGCACATCTCAGGTCACAGACAACAGGTCCAGCCCTCTTCTGTTCTTCTACTGGTCAATAAAGTGTTCTGAGGAAGGTACTGAAGGTGCCACATTTATGCCTGGCACCAGATTGTAGGTAAGGAGAGCTCCTGGCTATTTCCTAACCATTTTGGTAAATGTTCTGAAGGGTACACTCACAAACTTTTGGAAGCCTACCTATTTGTCCTACTGCAAACAACCCCACATTGCCCCGCTTTACCCAAAACAAGGGAGGCAGAGCCATTCTTTCCCCTAGTAAAGCATCTGTGCTGTCCCAGATGTGTGGCCAGGGAAATGAGTCACCCCTTCTCTGTGGTCACTCTATACCAGTTATGTAGCCAGCTTGTCTCCCACTGGGACTGGTGCCTTCCTGAATGGGTGCACAAAGACAGGCCCTGTCCAGCTGTCACCTAACAGTTTCCTGTGGCAGAGTAGGCCTCTTTGCTTCATCCATGAAGTTGTTTTTTCATAAATAGATAACAAAGATAATTCATTATATTTCTAGGTGTTTCCTAGAGAGAGACAACATTATTAAATCCAATATAAAATCCAAATTCTTTGCTGTGGAAGATCCAACCCTGATACAGTGAAATAGCTTTAGGGGCCTTTTAACAGTAAAGATATAGTAACATTAAATCTCTCCATGTCCTGCTTTTTAATACCATAGACCCTGCCTTATGGGAAATAATGCCTACGTAGGGTAACATAATAATATTTAAAAGTAATCTTTTGACCTGTTAAATAGGGTTATTTTTACTGGCCAAATTATCAGTTTGAAAACTGGACAGCTAGGCTACAAAGGACAGGCCTGTATTCATGTTTGCACTGTCACTGCAGTTGCCAGCACAAGTGATGCTGTTGCCCGCAAGGGACATTTAACTTAAAAGTGCCGGGCACACTTGTACCATATACTAGGGACATATACGTAAGTTAACTATTCTAATTAGGTTCATCATCAGTTTCATCATAGTTCAATGGGGAGCACAGGCACTTTACCACTGGCAACCAGTTAAACAGTCAAATAAAATAGTTAAGGCAAAAATCTTGTGTTACATCTCGCAAAAGACGAACATTTTCAATTAAATGGAACCCAACTTGTTTATCTTGATAGTGCCAAGACTTCTTTTCAAACTAAATTTAAAGACTGCATGTGTTGCAACTTGGATAAATGCTTATTCTTAATCCTGAAACATTTCCAAGACAGAAGTTCATGCCATTGGGATTTCACATTTTTCTTTTAAGGACCACATTACCAAGCTTACTCCCACTCACTTTCTTTTTTTGAAAGTTTTAAGGAAAAGTCTGCCATTCCTTCCAACGAATTTTACACAACCAGATGTCCAGGCATCTATCTTCTGACTGGTGAAGTTGGATTTAATATTACTATTTTAGAAATGGCACTTTTAGAAAGTGAGCATTTCTCTGCACTTAAATCTTTCTGTGCCTTACAATCCACGTCTGGCTGGGTTTAGTTGATAGCTCCTTGTGCATTCACTCAGACACACCCCAAACACAGGGTACTCAGTCTCACCTGCAGACATCTGCATTTTGAATGGGTCTTCCTGGGCTGGGAGGGTGGAGGGCCTGCTCTCACACAAAGGACTGCCGCACCCCATACTGGGACCCTGGCAGACAGGATTGAACTGAAAGGGGAACTGGTGCACTTCTAAGCCACTCTTTGAAGTCTCCTCCCACTTCAAAGGCACATTTGGGTATAAAACAGGGCCTCTGCCCTACCACCACAGACCCTTCCTGGAGAAGAAACCTGAACCAGAACCTGCACCCTGACAAGAAGAACTGCCTGGCTGCCTAAAGGACTCACCTGACTGCTTTCTACAGTGGACTGCTGCCTTGCTGTTGCCCTGCTGACTTGCTGAACTCTTGCCTTGCTGCAGAAGTGCTCTCCAAGGGCTTGGATAGAGCTTGCCTCCTGTTCCCTGAAGTCTCAGGACAAAAAAGACTTCTCTCTTTCAACTGGACTCCTTGTGCGGCGCAAATTTCGACGCACAGCTTGTTCCACGATGAAAAAATTCACTGCACGCCGACCCGGAAAGACGCCGCTCGACTTCGCGAGGAAAAGATCGATGCAGCGACTGCTGTGCGACCGGAACTTCGACGCCTGGACAACGCCGCCCAACTTCCAGAGGGGACATTGACGCAGCACCTGCTGTGAGGGAGAAACTTCCACGCACAGCCCACCAGAACGACGCACAGCCGGACAACAAGCCCAGGATTCCACGCACAGACCCCGGGCATCTGATAACCCCACGACCCACAGAGGAAACCTGTCCGCGCGCCGGAAATCGACGCAACGTCTTCCCCGCGTGAAAAATAACGACGCAAGTCCGTGTGTGAAGGGGCGAAACCGACGCACACACCATTTTCCACGCATCTCCTCCTATGCGGACTTTTGCGGAGATTTTTCACTCCAAACCAGGTACTTTGTGCTTGAAAGAGACTTTGGCGGTCATTCTGACCCTGGCGGTCAAAGACCGCCAGGGCGGAGGACCGCGGGAGCACCGCCGACAGGCCGGCGGTGCTCCAATGGGGATTCCGACCGCGGCGGTAAAGCCGCGGTCAGACCGGCACCACTGGCGGGCTCCCGCCAGTGTACCGCCGCCCCATTGAATCCTCCACGGCGGCGCAGCTTGCTGCGCCGCCGAGGGGATTCCGACCCCCCCTACCGCCATCCAGATCCCGGCGGTCCGACCGCCGGGATCCGGATGGCGGTAGGGGGGGTCGCGGGGCCCCTGGGGGCCCCTGCAGTGCCCATGCCACTGGCATGGGCATTGCAGGGGCCCCCGTAAGAGGGCCCCTAAATGTATTTCAATGTATTTAAATACGCGACGGGTGCAACTGCACCCGTCGCACAGCTTCCACTCCGCCGACTCGATTCCGAGCCGGCTTCATCGTGGAAGCCTCTTTCCCGCTGGGCTGGCGGGCGGCCTGAAGGCGACCGCCCGCCAGCCCAGCGGGAAAGTCAGAATTACCGCCGCGGTCTTTCGACCGCGGAACGGTAAGCTGACGGCGGGACTTTGGCGGGCGGCCTCCGCCGCCCGCCAAGGTCAGAATGAGGGCCTTTGTTTTCTTTTCAAAGACTTAAGACACTTTTATCACTTTCCACTGATATCTGTACATCTTCTTATTGCATCTTTTATTGTTTTTACCTACAAATATCCAGATAAATATTATATATTTTTCTAAACACTGTGTGGTGTATTTTTGTGGTGCTATATTGTGTTATTGTATGATTTATTGCACAAATACTTTACACATTGCCTTCTAAGTTAAGCCTGACTGCTCAGTGCCAAGCTACCAGAGGGTGGGCACAGGATAATTTGGATTGTGTGTGACTTACCTGACTAGAGTGAGGGTCCTTGCTTAGACAGGGGGTAACCTGACTGCCAACCAAAGACCTCATTTCTAACAAAAAGTAGTAAGCCTTTTCCTGTGCATTAACTTGTCTGCTTAAAGTCCGTAAATTTAAACATGCAGGACACCTCTGCTCCTTCTCTCTCAAATTATCCTTCTGCTCGGCCATACACAGAAGCATCTTCTTCCATTAACCACTTTGGATAGGGGGGAGGGCCAAATATTTGCAATGATCTGCACTCACTGCAGCAAAGCGTACAAAGCAAATTGTCCCAAATCTCTATTGTGCATGTGAAACAATTATAGTGAAAGCAAATGGGTGTACTATCAGCATAAGGGGCCATGAGACATATCATTTACTTACGTTTCCACAATAGATGTTGTAATACAGTGTCTGCGCTGTAAGAACACATGTAATCAAAGAACCACTCACAAACAGTGAGATAAAACACAGAGGCCCTCATTCTGACCCTGGCGGTCTTTGACCGCCAGGGCGGAGGACCGCGGGAGCACCGCCGACAAGCCGGCGGTGCTCCAATGGGGATTCCGACCGCGGCGGTAAAGCCGCGGTCGGACCGGCACCACTGGCGGGGTCCCGCCAGTGTACCGCGGCCCCATTGAATCCTCCGCGGCGGCGCAGCTTGCTGCACCGCCGCGGGGATTCTGACCCCCCCTACCGCCATCCAGATCCCGGCGGTCGGACCGCCGAGATCCGGATGGCGGTAGGGGGGGTCGCGGGGCCCCTGGGGGCCCCTGCAGTGCCCATGCCACTGGCATGGGCATTGCAGGGGCCCCCGTAAGAGGGCCCCTACATGTATTTCACTGTCTGCTGCGCAGACAGTGAAATACGCGACGGGTGCAACTGCACCCGTCGCACAGCTTCCACTCCGCCGGCTCGATTCCGAGCCGGCTTCATCGTGGAAGCCTCTTTCCCGCTGGGCTGGCTGGCGGTCTGAAGGAGACCGCCCGCCAGCCCAGCGGGAAAGTCAGAATTACCGCCGCGGTCTTTCGACCGCGGAACGGTAACCTGACGGCGGGACTTTGGCGGGCGGCCTCCGCCGCCCGCCAAGGTCAGAATGAGGGCCAGATTGTTTTATAGAACACTGGCATACAGATAAAGGAACAATGTACCAATGCCATACAGTGTAGAACTGCTGATATGTTGCCACACCTCCGAGTTCAAATATGTATTCAGTTACATATAAGCCTGTCATATCACATTGTACCCACATATTACTGATATACATACAGATGCTGCACAACGTTTTGCTCCTGATCTGCAAAAACACATTTAGTAAAAATGTCATTAAAAGCATGTTTCTGAATCCCACTTGATTAAACAATAGTAATCATGAAAAGCACAATGGGGCTGTCATAGAACAAGCATGGCATGCAATATCATCACCTCTCTGTCCATGGAGCTGTTTATAAACACAGATGCACTACACAGAGTTGTCACTGGTGCACAAAAGCTAAAAGTTAAAAATCACATTCTAAACTTCCATTAAATCAAATGTCTTTATATGTCAATGTACCTCCAATATGTGACCCCATCAGATATTCCAGAATCATTCTTACACAGCTGGAACAAGCCACCAAGTAATCTATATGAGTACATTGAAATCTGAACTCCTTTTGGAATCCTCAAAGAACACAGACATGTCTCTATAGAAATCCGTGAAAGCAACATACCATCACAAATACTTTGCTATTCATTGTGTAAATTGTATATTTTAATCACAAAGGGACACTGACATATGTGAATTACATAACATCAAAACCAAACAAATTGCTATAATATAACAGAACATACTAAAGTCAAGACAGCAGTGAGGAACTATTATAACGACCACTATTCAACATTAAGAATACAACTACGTCAAAAGCAGATCAGTACCTATTCACACATGGACACATTCCAGCTTACCAGCAGAGCACCATGGGAATCAAACATGGTATATAAAACGGCCTGGATCATCTCAAGTTTCTAGATCCTGGTATACAATATGGTACATGCATAAGTTGTCCCATGTGCGTTATACCCTTGTCCAGGTCCATTGACTATAAAGACCGATCACAAGTAAAACATGGCATGCAACACTGCAGAATATCACATTAACATCTGAAATCAGAAGTATCACAAGCAGAAATGGCATCTGTGAAATCATGAAGGACAGCAACATTGTTTATCCCTTAGTTCACTCAGGCCCTCATTACGACATTGGTGGTATTTTGGCAAGACAGCCGCGCTGGTGGCCACCGAAATACTGCCAGTGACGGCGGTCTCCTGACCGCCGTACTACGAGGCACACTCAGGAGGCCGCCAAAATATGGGCATATTACAGCCACCACCAGGCCAACCGACGGTGAGAGAGAGAGGCGGTCCCACCACCTGCAACGTCAAGATGTGAAGACTCCACCCACCATATCACATGCCACATGTCAGCACGACGGTCACTGCAAGGCGGTGAACACTTGGCAGTTAGCACAGCCATGCACCATCCAATGGGAATGCGTTGCTTTCAATGGGAGACTGGAGCCCACCAGCGGTGATAGTCAGGTATGCGGCCACCGTCACCGCCTACATCTCCCCCAGATGACCTCCTCAACATGGGCTGCAGTGTGGCCCTGTCAGGTAGGTGGGTCGGCTGTAAACGGGGGTAGGTGTGTGCCTGATGTGCATGTGTGTGGGGTGTACGTGTGTGTGGGTGCATGTGTGTGTGTCTATATGGGTGTATGGGTATGGGAGGGGCGTGTAGGGGATGACAGGAATGATTATTCCTGTTGCCGGGTACATTATCACCAGGGTTTTTGTGGCGGCCTCAGAAACCTTGGTGGTAAGCACACTTGTAATATGGCTGGCTGTGAGTGGCATGCCACTGGCCCGGAGGAGGCCCCCACCGGCCGCGGTGGTCCGCCCGACCTGGTGGGCATGGTGGCGATGTAACTGTTTGCCATTGGCCACACCGCCTTGCTCCTAATAGGATGGTCTGCACGCTGGGCCAATGGCAGTGAGACCGCTTGCACGATCATTTCATGGCATTTGCATATTCTTGTTCGAATCGGCAGTGTGCGCGATTCATTTCCCACATGCAAAACTTGGTGTTCAGATCGGCAACAGCTTGCGCGATCATTTCATGGCATTTGCATATTCTTGTTCGAATCGGCAGTGTGCGCGATTCATTTCCCGCATGTAAAACTTGGTGTTCAGATCGGCAACAGCTTGCGCGATCATTTCATGGCATTGGGATATTCTTGTTTGAATTGGCAGTGTGCGCGATTCATTTCCCGCACGTAAAACTTGGTGTTCAGGTCGACAACAGCTTGCACGATAATTTCATGGCATTCGCATATTCTTGTTTGAATCGGCAGAGTGCGCAATTCATTTCCCACACGTAAAACTTGGTGTTCAGGTCGGCAACAGCTTGCGCTATCATTTCATGGCATTTGCATATTCTTGTTCGAATCGGCAGTGTGCGCAATTCATTTCCCGCACGTAAAACTTGGTGTTCAGATCGGCAACAGCTTTCGCGATCATTTCATGGCATTTGCGTATTCTTGTTCGAATCGGCAGTGTTCGCGATTCATTTCCCGCATGTAAAACTTGGTGTTCAGATCGGCAACAGCTTGCACGATCATTTCATGGCATTTGCATATTCTTGTTCGAATCGGCAGTGTACGCAATTAATTTCCCGCATGTAAAACTTGGTGATCAGATCGGCAACAGTGTGTGCGATCATTTCATGCCAATTAAAACCTTGAGTGTAGTGTTTGTTGAAGTGCACACATTTATCCTGGGCTTTTGGATTTTCTGTGAAGATGCTAAATTCAAAACATGACATTCTTTGTGCATATTAAGTCCCCAGTACAATTCCTATTGTTTTCCAGGGAATATTTCAGATTGCCTTTTGGCCTCATGTGAAAATGCAATGTTTTTTCTGAAACATTTTCCTAGAAGGTTCTTGTATTTCTAGACAGTATGTGACAGTTCATGTAAAGCTCATATGAAACATTGTTTTACCCATTCTTGATTTTTTTCCAGGTACCCAGAGTTCTTGAGGTTCAGTTATAGTCACTTCTTAGGTTATCCATGGTTACAGTGTGAGAACGCTTAGAACCATAATCTAGTGAAAGTCAATGTGATAACATCTTGATATTGTGTTGTTTAACCTTTTGCTTCCTACAGGTCTCCTTCCCAGCTGTTCCCTTCCTAATCCCCTTTTCCCCCACTCGGACTCTCTCAGGCTCAGTGATATTTCTATCAGAGTTTTGGAGCACTCTAGTGGTGGACATGTTGGGAACGTGCACAGGCCCCGAGGATCTGGTCTCCCTGACACAGTGTATGGTTAAGGTGAGACATATATTAATGTGTTTTATATGTCCTGAAAGTGAGACATTGCTAAATTTGTTTTTCACTGTTGCAAGGCCTGTCCCTCTCATAGGTTAACATGGGGGCTACCTTTTGGACATGTGGAGTTTGGGGTCTCTCAGCTCACAATTTAAAAATACACCTTTTAGTAAAGTTGATTTTAAGATTGTGTGTTTGAAAATGCCACTTTTAGGAAGTGAGCATTTTCTTTCTTATACCATTTCTGTGACTCTGCCTGTTTCTGGATTCCCTGGCTGGGTCAGTTTGACAGTTGGGCTGGTTGCACCTCATACTAGACAGTGACACAAAGGGAGCTCGGGTGTAGTCTGCATTTCCTGATGAGCCATCTGTGCTAGAAGGGTGAGGAGGAGTGGTCACTTACACCTGAAAAAGCTGTGCCTGTCCTCACACAATGCCGTCTCTGACCCCCTGGTGAGTGTCTGGTGCCTGGCCTGAAAAAGGCAGGATTTCACATTCAAAAGAGACTTTACTTTGAAGTAGGCTTACTTCAAAGGAGAAATTGGGTATAAGAAGGGCACCCAAAACCACAGACTTTAGATCACTTCTGGAAACAAGAGGAACCTCTGCCTGGAGAAGAGCTGAGGAAGAAGAGCTGCCCCACCTGTGACTGTGCTTTGTAGAGCTATCCTGCAGTTGCTGCTTGTGCCAGAGTAAGAGGGCAAAGACTGGACTTTGTGTGCCTTCCATCTTGTGAAGAAATCTCAAAGGGCTTGATTTAGAGCTTGCCTCCTGTTGCTTGAAGTCTCAGGGACAGCAAAGACTTCTCTCTGCCAGCACTTTGAGTCTCTGGAGAGACTCCTGCTCTGACAAGTGGTGCCCTATCCAGTCCCTGGGGCCTTGAAAGGAAAGCTGGTGGAAATCCAAGGAAATCGACTTCGGACGACTTCGGACCGCTGTCGCTGCTGAATCCGGTGATGCCGCCTGCAACCGACTCCGTGATCTTCGCTGGAACGTGCGACCTTCGCAGGCCCGATGCCGCTGCGGCCCTGCTGAAGTCTGCGACTCCGTGGAAGTCGCCGCACCACGTCATGACCGATGCCGCTCGAAGTGCGCGGATTCAATGTTTCGCACAGACGCCGCAATCCCCGACTTTGCGCATCAACTTGTTTTCACTCTTCACCAAAGGTACTGTACTTGGGGGTCTATGCGACTCCGTGTCCGGCGCCGCTGGTGACGACTTGTTGGGAACAACTCCGTCACAACGCCGTGTTAACACCTCATCAAAGCATTTTTTGTTTCTAAGCGCTATTTTTTAGTTTAATCTTTAAAAATTCATAACTTGACTTGTGTATGTTGGATATTTGTCGTTTTGGTCTTGTTTTGTTTAGATAAATATTTCCTATGTTTCTAAACTGGTGTTGTGTCATTTTGTTGTGTTTTCATTAAGTTACTGTGTGTGTTGGTACAAATACTTTACACTAGCACTCTGAAGTTAAGCCTACTGCTCTGCCAAGCTACCATGGGGGTAAGCAGGGGTTAGCTGAGAGTGATTCTCTTTTACCCTGACTAGAGTGAGGGTCCTTGCTTGAACAGGGGGTAACCTGACTGTCAACCAAAAACCCCATTTCTAACACCTGCTGTACTGCTGATAGCAAATTCCTTGCTACAGGGTACTGCTCTCATCCACTCCCCTCTGACCACTAGGAACTCCAGACCAGGGGGAGAAGATGTGGTATCAATCGTCTCCTCTGCTCTGGGATCTGCTGAAATCCAGAAGGGACAGTGAGATGCAGCTGCAGTTATGTCCTGTTTTATCTATGATCAATTAGTGTGACTTCACATCAGCTGAAAAAAGCTGCCAGCTGTAGTGACTGTAGTATAGTCAGGCCTTTTTACCTTGGCTATGCAAATGGGTACCCACTGGCTCAATCCCCTAAAGTTCCGCTGCTAACTGTGAATCCGGAATTTTAGCACTAAGATCATGTGTGCCCGGATGTGTGCATGTATGCTAATGAGGTCTGTATGCATTCCATAAGTACCTGCGTGAACCTGAGGGTCCTGGTCCTGTTTGTTCCACTTTGTAAGCTTGTGCTTGTACAAAACATGGAGGTACGGTTGCTTTCACAGACAGTGGAAATGTATTGCTGACATTCTTTACACTGAAGATAAGGAACACAGTCACTGAGGAGGTGAAGGAAATGTGTCTATATCTTTCTGATACACAGGGCTGCTGATTAGGGTTCCTGAGACAGACATTTAGTGGACGGCAGCAGTGAATGGAGGAATGCAATTTCTGTGGCACGGTGTGAATGGTCCTTTAGAAGGAGAGCAGCCCTTTGTCTTGCTGATCAGCATAAAGGTATGGCTGGTGATAGTCAGGTGCAGACTACTCACACATCTTTGTACCTCTGATATTGTTGCTCCAGAATAGAGATCATGCTGTGAAGAACGTCACTCAACACAAAGGTTGAAGCTAGAGGACAGCAAAAGAAGGACACCTGAAACAGAAACCGACCCAATCCAGTTCTGCAAAGCGAGACAAAGAATCCACATCCCCTATCTAAGAGACTGCTATTGATATACTTATTTTCCATTTTCAAGTTCTTGCTGGGCAAGCACCCATAAGAAGTACTGCATAACCAGCTTAGTGTCTGCATGACAACCAGCTTCCAGGAAATAAGGGCACATCATCTGGGTCTGATCTGGCACAGGAATTACCTTACTTGTCCTAGGAACCCAAGGAGTCCTGTCCAGGTGAAGGGGAAGGAGGAAGCTCACTTTGTAGGAAGAGCTGCCCATTGGAAGGGGGCTAGAAACATTTGACCTTGGTGCAAGGTTCCTTCCACTAGATATTGGCTAACTGTGTGACTCACATGATAAGTGTTGCAGAGCACTCCCAGGGATCCACCGAAGAATTACGGCACTTTGTAAGGATGCCTGGGAGGCCTCCCATTTCTTCCTCATCTCACCACAAGGCACTGGAGGAAGTGTGCCTGATTATTTGGCTCGGCTGAAGCCAAGATCGACATTTGTCCTGTGGCATCTGCTGCACTGACAACTCAGTGCCATGTGGTCCCAGCCTCTCTGAAAGCACACAGTGCAAACCTATGGTGCCCATCCAGAGTACCCCCAGTTAATGGCTAGACCCAAGGGTGCCAAGTGGACTATGCTGTCCTGAAGTTCGAAGCCACCATCTTAAGGCACTATGGCCCTCATTACAATTTTGGCGGGCGGCAATACAAGTTGAATCCCCGTGCGCCCGCCATTGCAGCCGCACTCCCGCGGTGGCCATGACAACATCCCCGCTGGGCCAGCGGATGGGCGAAAACCAAGTAACCGCCCGCCGGCCCAGCGGGGATGTTGGCCGCAACACAGGAGCCGGCTCCAAATGGAGCCTGCGGTGTCGCGCTTTTCACTGTCTGCCGCGCAGACAGTGAAAAGCTCCATGGGGCCGGGGCCGTGGCCAGGGGCCCGCGTGTCCCCTTTCCGCCAGCCTTTTCATGGCGGTTCCTACTGCCATGAAAAGGCTGGCAGGAGAGGGACTCGTAATCCCCTGGGCAGGGCTGCAAGCAGCGCTGCCCTGGGGGATTACAACCGCCGGGACCAATGTGGCGGGAAACCACGGTGCGACCGCGGCGCTTCCGCCGTAGTCGTAATCCCCGAGTTTATACCGCCAGCCTGTTGACGGTACAAACTCCAGAACAGCGGCGGCGGTTTTTGACCACCAGGGTTGTAATGATGGCCTATGTGCCGAACTAGCACCTGCCAACAAGGCATTGAAAACTCCAATCCGCAACTGCACAATGTGCTCCCACCAGCACCTAGAAGTGCCCATTATAAATGGGGCACGAGTTCAGGGAAAGGATTGCTGAACCGTCTCCACCATTGAAGCCCCAGCATGACTAACAACATACTCACAGGAGGACTTGGCCCGCTGTGTCTTCGAAGACACCAGTTCTGAGAGATCACCATAGTCCAAAAGACTGCTGATGCCAAAAGCTGCCACTCATACCACCACTCCCCATAGACTCACCACACTGCCTGCAGCCTCCTCATTTGTTGTGTGCTTATTCCTGTACACCACTGGCTAACTTGTCCCCTGCAGGAAACCCAGCAGTGCTATACACAGCCAAGAGGAAGGAATGGGTGAGAGACTATAAGAGCTATTCAGCCCCCAGAAATGACTGTGGACTAAGATAGATGAACAAGTCATGCACCTAAGCTAGTAACTATGGCACCACAACCTTGAACCATTGACCAGAAAAATAATTGTGTGGGGAGGTAGCCAAGTCATGGCCATACCTTGAAGCACATTGAGTCGTCTCTGAGTATCAGGTATCTGGTACTTTATTGTGGCATGTAGCATTGTGCTTTTATGTAATATATTTGTAGTTTTTGAAGTAGGAGCTTTTATTGCGCTACTTGGTATGGCGTTGAGTGCTGAGTCTATGTAACCCCACACTATCTCCCCGAGTAGCCTGTAACAGTTCGCCATACTGTCACTCAGTCAAATGCTGAAACTTACTTAGCCTGTGTGCACAGCCACAATGTGACAGAGCCTAGGGTAGTAGAAGCAAACGCCCCCAGCATCTGCAGCTATGGCACAGTTGCCCTTGCCTCTCCTATGCACCCCGATGGGGTCTGACAATCAACAACATGCATTACATCCTTATAAGCTCATGTCGATTGATCTGCTTAATTCAGACTGAAGGTCCTATAGCCAGGAAGGACAACTGCCATTGTAATCGTTCTGAACTTCTTTCAATACAAGAAATGATTTTAAAACGCTCTCCTGATGACATGAGTTGGTTTTGTCTGTATTCACTCTGTCAAACACCCTTTTCTGTCTAAAAAAATTCGGCCTGGGCTCCAAATTCCTGATGTGCTTCTGTCACTTTTGACCCGGAGGGCGTGGCTTCCACCCTTCTTGCTCCTGCTTAGTGTATCCAGCTGGTTGCCTGGAGGCACACCTTGAATGAACTGAGAAAAAATGCGCTAGAGGTAGCAGTGAGTAATCGTTTTAAATATGGCGCCCAGATAACTAGACCACATTGTTACCGTCTTAGAACAGAAAACAAGATATTCCAGTAGGGACGGTTCAACAAAGAATGCACCCGTCAGAGGCAGTATCACGTACACGTAAAAATCTTCCAGTTTTACTTACTCTTCTAATTACCGAGTAGAATAGTGGAATTAGAAGTGGAATAATAACTTCACTATGAAGTTAAGCTGGCTAAGAATAGATTTTCATCAGCTCAACATTTTTATACTAAGGGCCTGATTAGAACTAACCCTAATAACAAACCTAATTGTCAATCACAGTTTTGTTTGGAAAATCCATGGATGTGTATTATTGCACCAGCTGAAGCAGGTGAAAATGCAGGGTGTAATGCGATCCGACAATGTAGAAAAATACGCAGAAAAAACAATTCCAGCATGCTATTTCACATTCTCTTGTATTCGGATGACTTCACTCCTCAGCCCGTGCATGCCCCAGCGGCATAGCTTCAGGGGGTTGTTTGGGGTGTTACACCCACCTAATAAAAATATTTCCTGGTAAATAGCTGGGTACAAGTGCTTTCGGTCGGGTATAGTAAGGTGTCTGTTGGATTTTACCAGGAATGTTTGCACACAGACAAAAACGTAGGCACACACACTTTCCCTCTCTCTGTTTTAAAAGATTAAAAAAATGTTAGTCATTTCACAATATAATATGTTTTCTCTCACTTAGCGCCCCTACCAATCCTCATCTCTCTCCCGTTCCACTGCACCATAAGCCTTTCTTGTGCGCCCTGCTTGTCATATTGTGTATTTTAACATTATGTGTCAGCTTGACTGTTTGGAAATTTGAACCTTCCACCCCCCCCCCCATGATACTGAGCATGCTACGCCCCTGGACAGCTCCACTTGAAATGAACCTCTAAATCAAGCAAGGTCGCAAATTCGCAAGTTCAGAATATGATGGATTATTTGTGGTTGTTTGCACCCGGTTTGACAAGTGCAGAAGGGTTTACACCCCAGTTCACCTATTTTGGCAATTGTGTTCTCAGTTTTAAGTCCCACATGGCACTAGACAGCTAGAAAGTGCACCAACGCTGAGGAAGGCTACAGCAACATCATATTTTTGTAGAAATAGCTTTGTCCTGCTTTCCCCCCGTTTCATACAGCGCAGTACTGCAACTTCCATTGCTCGCTGTGATGTGAGAAAAATATTATGGCCCTCATTCTGACCTTGGCGGGCGGCGGAGGCCGCCCGCCAAAGTCCCGCCGTCAGGTTACCGTTCCGCGGTCGAAAGACCGCGGCGGTAATTCTGACTTTCCCGCTGGGCTGGCGGGCGGTCGCCTTCAGGCCGCCCGCCAGCCCAGCGGGAAAGAGGCTTCCACGATGAAGCCGGCTCGGAATCGAGCCGGCGGAGTGGAAGCTGTGCGACGGGTGCAGTTGCACCCGTCGCGTATTTCACTGTCTGCGCAGCAGACAGTGAAATACATTTAGGGGCCCTCTTACGGGGGCCCCTGCAATGCCCATGCCAGTGGCATGGGCACCGCAGGGGCCCCCAGGGGCCCCGCGACCCCCCCTATCGCCATCCGGATCCCGGCGGTCGGACCGCCGGGATCTGGATGGCGGTAGGGGGGGTCGGAATCCCCTCGGCGGCGCAGCAAGCTGCGCCGCCTTGGAGGATTCAATGGGGCGGCGGTACACTGGCGGGAGCCCGCCAGTGTTGCCGGTCCAACCGCGGCTTTACCGCCGCGGTTGGAATCCCCATTGGAGCACCGCCGGCCTGTCGGCGGTGCTCCCGCGGTCCTCCGCCCTGGCGGTCTTTGACCGCCAGGGTCAGAATGACCGCCTATATGTGTTCGTTTGCCTTCTATAAACTGAAGAGTATAGTGAGCTCATGGTCACACTGCTCCACCCCTATTATCCGAAGTGTAGTTCACACTGACCTGCCCAGCTTAAATCAATTACGGGGTGATTCCCGCCAAGCGGTAACCGCCAGAAGACCGTACCGCGGTCAAAAGACCGCGGCGGTCATTCTGGGTTTCCCACTGGGCCGGCGGGCGACCGCCGAAAGTCCGCCCGCCAGCCCAGCGGGAAACACCCTTCCCACGAGGACCCCGGCTCAGAATGGAGCCGGCGGAGTGGGAAGGTGCGACGGGTGCAGTTGCACCCGTCGCAAATTTCAGTGTCTGCAAAGCAGACACTGAAATTCTTTGTGGGGCCCTCTTACGGGGGCCCCGCGACACCCCCTACCGGCATCCTGTGCCTGGCGGGAGACCCGCCAGGAACAGGATGGCGGTAGGGGGTGTCAGAATCCCCATGGCGGCGGAGCGGGAGGATTCTCAAGGGCAGCGGGAAGTCGGCGGTACACCGCCGACTTTCCGTTTCTGGCCGCGGCTGAACCGCCGCGGTCAGAATGCCCAGCGGTGCATCGCCAGCCTGTTGGCGGTGCTACCGCCGAACTCCGCCATGGTGGTAATTACCGCCAGGGTCAGAATGACCCCCTAAGTGTTGTTCCCGTTCCTGCCAACTGTGACCAAACATCGTTTGTGAAGATTAAGTAAAGTACTACAAAACAGCATGAAGTGATACCGTGTACTTATTGTCTGTTGCTTCACTTTTTTCGAACATTTGTGAATACTCAGAAGCAATTCATAAATAAACTGATGTTCTTTTATTACCTGTAAATTATCTAAATCAGACCAATCTGGGATATTCACAGCACTAATATTTTCACAAATTAAGCACTTGGTTCAACTGAAGGTTCCATTCAGGAAACCTTGAGAATCCAATGTCGTAGGATGATGGTAACAATGGTTTTGTGTGTAAGGATGCTTGTCCCTTCAAAGGGAACACCCAGTAGAGGTTTAGTTTAAAAAGCAAGAACTCTTAAATGTTCTTTGTGTACCCAGCACTATGTGAAACAGGCACCTGTAAAGTGAAAGGGGATTCAGTAATCTTCTTGTAGTCACTCTCTTGTCCAACTCTTGGCAACAGTCCTAGGCCCATTTTTACAGATTTTGCCACAAAACTGCGCTAACAAAGTTGTGCCGAAAAATCGATAGTGCCTGCTAGCGCCATTCCATAGCACTGGCCCGGCGCCATATTTATGGAAAGGCGCACACTGGCGCTAAGGAATGGCTAGCGTCTAAGAAAAAGACGCTTGCCAGGGGGTATGGCAGAAGGGAAATAGGCATTAGTGAGCCAGAAATTACGCTAGGTTGGTTACCAGCTTAGCGTAATTTTCTGACGCACTGCCACTCACAAATGAGTCCTGTCTTAGTAAAGACAGGATTCATGCCCACCACCTCAATGGCCAGCTCAGGGGACCAGTGTCTCCTGGGCAAGCCCATAAGACCCAGTGCCAGGCGGGGGGAGTGGGGAGCCATGCAAGGGGCTCCCAATGGCACAGGAAAAATAAATATTAGTACTTACCTGTACTTACCCAGGATGGGGCTTCTCTCCTATGGCGCCCCTTTGGAGTGGGTGGGGTGTGTCCTTGGGGCTTGGGATGGGCATCCGTGGGCCCATTCCATGGTGTTTAGCCATGGAAATGGATTCACAGGTCCCTCAATCCCTGGTCAGACCCAGGCGTTAAATAATGGTGCTAAGCAGGCTTAGCACTTTTATCAGAGTCCACCTACTCAGTGAGTGGCGTTTCTGCGTTGGAGGCAAAATATGGCTGTCGGGGATAAGCGCCATCTTGTGGATGGGAACCCCTACCTTGTATCTAATTAGTGCAAGGTAGTTTGCCCCATCCACAACATGGCTCTAACTCCTATATTTTGACATTAGATTGGTCTAGCGTCAAAATATAACTATGGAGTTAAGTTTGAGCCATTTCAGTGTCAACATTTTTTAAGCTAAAATGGCACAAGCAGAGTATAAATATGCCCCCTAGTGTCTAACAACCAAACAGAAGGGACAAGGCTCAAGGGGATAAGTTAAAGCAGTAGTGCTGGCTCACCCACAAACACAGATCTACAATGTCTGCCTCTCTGACATATGCTCAACTCTCTCACAATGCGGATGCCTTAAAGTTTGGTACACGTCATCAAGGTTGCAGGTCATTTGTGTTGCTGGATAAACTCTAGCCCAAGAATCATCCTGCATATTAGGTTTCTTCAGCTCAGTCTTGGCCTGACCCTCCATACTAGGGATTTTCACCACCACTCTGGGCAGCCTTGCTCCTTATCAAACAGGGCACAGCAGAACAACCTCATTGTGTCAAGGGTTGGCCAATGTGGTGCTGAGACCAGCTTAATCTACAGCAAATCCGCCCACCTCCCTGTAATTTTCATCCAGCCTTCCACTATTGGTTGTCACAGAGGGTGGGGAGAACCCCGAGGGAAAAAGGGGGTAGAGGGATGGAGAAAAAGAGACCTCCGCTAAGGTTAGGTTTCTTCTTCTGGGAAGGACAAGAACTCTAAATCCTTGTCCTGCTGCATCGCCTTCCTCTTACCCGGTACTGCAAAGCATTATCTAAAGTTAAAAAAAAAAAAATCAAAGTATTGTTTATGGAGGATCAGTACCTTTGGCAAATTCTCAGAGCTGATGAATAGACAGGACACAAAGAAAGGTATGCCACCATTAAAATGTAAAGCCACAGTCAAATATAACAAGGAATTGCTCCGATGAAAATGTTCACAGGCTTCCTGTATTGAAGGAATAGCAGGGCGTGTATTTTGAAGTCAAAGAGATCATAAAAGTGGTGGAAATGTTGTTGAGGCGATCTGGAAGTAGGGATAACAACGCAACAAAATCGTTTTAAGACAGTGCATTATTCAAGAACTATATTTGTGTTAAATAAGGTATTCTGTTTATAAACAAGATTGAAACTCCTAAACAGCAACATGCCACACCCACACAGAAAATCATATTGCAGTTCTTTACCTAGTTTGATGAAAGACATTATTCAGCTCAGAAACTCGCTGAAATGTTTTCAATCAGATTGGGTGAAAGTAAAAAGACATATTTTATTCAGAAGCTTTTACATCAACAATATCCCCATGCATAGCACTCAGTATGCACCAGAATGTTTTTTGTGAAAAACCACTGTCTTGTGTGACCTCACCAAGGATGTCATTCATACTTCACAGTGTCTAGATTTACCACACATAATCATAGTCACATACCCTGCAGATGAGGGGATGTGAAATATTCTATTTTTGGAGTATTGCGTATTACTTTCATTGAGGTGATACATAGCCTCTTAATTGGCTTCGGAAAATGATCTACATATTATCACTTGTGAATGGATGGCCTCAACCATCAGTCTCAGCATGGTCTGCTGAGAGAACAGCAGCCACCTTCAACTACTGTTGGGATTACTCTTGATGTGTATTGCTCATCCAGCACAGACATGTGTTCTGGTCAAGAACTATTTAAAATGGATGTATGATGGAACAACTAATGCGCCAACCAACATGCCTGAAAAACACAGTTGGAAAAACAACAGCGTTGTTTTCACGAATGCCTTTACCATGCAAGACTTTACAATGATTTTTCATTGTAAAGGCATGGCTATTAAAGGCATGTGTGGAACAGCATGCGTAGTTTTCGCCTGCCACCCGTCCTATAAACACAACTACCCCAACCCCCACACCCACCCTAAAAATACAACTACCTCCAGCCCTCAATCTGCCCTAAAAATAAAACTAATCAAACCCCCCACCCACCCCTAAAAACTACTCCGATACTCCCACCCACCCTGAGCCATAAAACCTACCCAGACCCCCACCCGCCTAAAAACAACTGATCCCCTCCCCAAAATACCCCGCCCCTAAAAACAAAATTAGCCCGACCCCCACCCTAAAATAAAACTACCTCCACCCACAAAATAAAACTACCCTGAACCCGCCCCTAAAAACTACCCTGATACCCACCTCCCAACCTGAGCCCTAAAACCTACCCCAAACCTCCACCCACCCTAAAAACAACCAACCCCACCTCCAAAATACCCCACCCCTAAAAACAAAACTACCCCAACCCCACCCCTAAAAACCTGACACCCCCACCCACCCTAAATACAAAATTACATCCCGACCCCCCACACCGCCCCGAAAAACCCACACCCACCCGCACTAAATACAAAATTACCCCGACCCCCCTACCCCTCCCCTAAAAAACATGGTGCCCAAACCCTCCACCCCTGCCCTAAAAACAAAACTGCCCTGAGTCTCCATCCCTGCCCCCCCCCAAAAAAAAACAACCACCCACCCCTAAAAACTACCCACTTCTAAAAACTACCCCCAATCCTCTCCCAGCCCCACTTCCCTGACCGAATCCTACCCCGACTCTCCACCCCACCCCTAAAAACAAAATTACCCCAACCCCCCAACTTGTCTCTAAAAATCCAACTGGCCGCCCACCCTAAATACAAAATTAACCTGACCCCCCACCCCTAAAAACATGCCCCTACTCCGCTAAATACAAAATTACCCAGACCCCCTACCCCTAAAAACAAAATTACCCCACCCACGCCCCTAAAAACCCATCCCTCGCCCACCCTAAATACAAAATTACCACCACCCCAAAAACAAAATTACACTGACCCCCCACCCCTACACTAAAAACTATAGTACCCCCCAGCATCACTTACATGACTGCATCCTCTCACGACTCTGACTTCCCTTTTCTCTGCCTTAACCACCCATGTATGTTGTTCAGCACATGCATGGTTAAGGCAGAGAAAAAGGGAGTCGTTGTTAGCTCAAGCGTGGTTCTGCTTGCGTTACCAACGTTGCTGTGGTTCTGGCATTGCTGTTCTGGATGTTTCCCATCCAAAACACATGGAGCACCTCAATGAGTTAGAAATGTTATATCTACTGGAGTATAACAAAAGTTCTCCAAGAAAACGTCAAAGGCTAGCATGAATTTGCAGCTTTCCCCTCAGTTTGAGGTAATTTGTTTATAGCGCATCTTCAATATATTTCCCAGTCAAAAACTTGGGGCCTAATTAGACTTTGGCAGATAGGTTACTCTGTAATAATTTGTGATCGGTATCTCATCCAGCGTGTTACAAGTGCAATATATCCTATAGTACTTGTAATATGGCGGACGGAATGGTGGTCACGTTTGTGATGGACTAACTCATCCTCCAAAGTTCTGGCTGGCCTTTGTTTCTGTCATAGACAGTGTAGTGGGTTAATTGCCACACAAGGGTGTATGTCACATTTGCAGGACAGCAGGAAATGAGATTGTGAGCCACTGCATGTCTGTCAAGACATGGAGAAAGTAACCCAGGAATTGGGAAAGCAACCAATTTTCAGAAATAACATCTCAATGAAATAACCATTGTGAGTACAGAATTGTTAATTCTCTTTGGGTAATAGACTTTTCCATCAGTGTCACACCTCACCATAACAAATGAACTAGCAAGATAGCAAATCAGATATGCATTGCAGAGTTTGAGGGAGGAACGATGGGGATGTGTGCGTTGGAGTATTAAATAAAGCTACAAGCCATTGCAATGTTATTTTAGAAATAGGAATGATGGGGAAAAGTTTTTTCAGTGTTGTATTTTACCTTATTCCAGATATTGGTTGAACACTTGAATATTTATTCAATTCTGCATTTTTTTCAAATATAGCACAGTGTGTTGGAAAAAAAGAAAGATTTTCAAAAACAGAAATGTCAAAATTCCTGATACTCTTACGTCATTCGTACAACAACTTGACACACTGGCTTCTACTTTTGACCATGTGATATAGGACCGTGGCAGAGAGATAGCTCTTTATACAATAGGCGAGTGTTTGGCTGTAAGAGTGTTATAGTGCAGACTGGTCTATATGGGGTGCGTATTAGTGCATGAGTGTCTGGATAGGAAGATAGTGACAAAATGCTGAGAATAATACAGTATGATCCTTATTAGAACAAGGAAGACTTGTGGGCATGCACTTGTTTCAGGAAGTTAGAATAGATTAGAAATATTCTTATATTGATGAATAAGACAAAAACATCCCTTGGCCAGCACTGAATACACATACTTAAAAAAAAGGCCGTACTCTTCGAGCTGCGGAGCCATTGAAAGGAATTAAGGTGTAACCATAAAGTACACACAGGAGAGGTTGTGGGCGTGACCAGTCATATTTCTTTTGATATTTTATTTACAAGGTGACACATAAAGGGTAACCATCTTTTTACCCTTAGAAATCGACCTGAACCTTTTGACTCAGATAGGAGTGTGATAACGTCTTAACAATCAACATTAACAATTTCAAATCAATGAACATCAATTTAAATTTTGGAGTCAGTAATTTATATGCACCATGACCTATGTGAGGATGAATCACCCCATCAGTTTAATAAAGTTCAAACATTTATTGCCCTTTGATTAATAGTGCTAAGATCACATAAATCAAATGCAAGACCAAATAATATGAGTACAAGAACAACACAGGCTGACCAAATCATCGGAAGAATCTCAATCTAGACAGAATATTTATCATTAAACTTTCAAGTACCACAATGCAGAATAACAGAAATAACAGATGAATGATAGAAACAGAATACATTTAGTTATCGCAGATCAATTATTAACAATCAAAATATCCATAAAAGTCGAATTTGTAATTTTACATCCTTAATTATTACTCTAATTTGATAAGCATGTTTGGGCTTCATGCGAAAAGAAGACAAAAATTAATTTGGAAAGCATCTGACTTTGGTGCTAACCAAAATAGTGGTTGGATTTTCTAAAGAGAGAAAACATAAAAATATGCAATAAAATGAAATGCACATTTGGTCATACCATTTCTAAATGGAACAACAAGCAGGGATGTCTTAATCAGTGGAGCATCTTCTGGTCTTCTTCATTGGGCAATGGCATTATAGGGGAACAGTTCAGTAATGTTTGGCCTTGTTGCACCTGAACGGACAGAATCATAGTCAAAAGACAGAAACACATGTAAACAGCACTGAAGTTAAAGAAATTCTGCATGTGGCTAAGGACTGGAAGGAGCTGAACTTACATCATCTAAATGTTGCTATATTGAAATCCTAGAAATCAACTAGCTGAGTTTCCATTGGTCATAATGTGGTTTTTTTTAGTGTTCAACCAATAAACCCTGATCCACGTTTCAGAAGTATCTTTCTTCTAGTATAGAAGTATCATCTTTCTGCAACAACGATTGGCTCATCTTCTTTTGCTTCTGATCACCAGTTTCCTCTGAAGATTACATTTAAGCAGTGTAAAAACATGTACAAATGCTTTCTGCCAAAAACTAAAACTTAAGCGAGTACAACAATTGTAACATGAAATCACTACAATGAGCAATGAAGTCTATTGTTTAGTTCCTACATTATTATCTCATCTCAGGTAATAAATGCTACTAGCAATGAACATAAATTTTCCACAGTGAGCAAGTCACTCTACTAAAACATGAGGCCTTGAGGCCTTTTAAACCAATGCTAAAACATGAAGAATAATACATGTTATGATATTTAAACTATTAATCCTTTTAGCACATAATAATGCTCATCTTTTTCAATACGTGTAACCCCTCTGTTGCCAGGTCTTTTCTCCCTCAGGTGCCAGGCCTTTGTTTTGCTATTTGAGCAGTTTGCGCTTAGACCCTCATAACTTTTGATCACATAAGCTACCCACGCTAAATTTGCGTCCTTTTATTCCAACATCCTAGGGATTCTAGAGGTACCCAGAGTTTGTGGGTTACCCGGAAGGAGACCAAGAAATTAGCCAAAATGCAGAGAACAGTTTGTTTTTTAAATAAAAATGTGAAAAAAGGGCTGCATAAGAAGGCTTGTGTTTTTCCCCTGAAAATGGCATCAGCAAAAGGTTTATGGTGCTAAAATCATCATCTTCCCAGCTTTCAGGAACAGGCAGACCTGAATCAGAAAACCAAATTTTTCAATACAATGTTGCCATTTTACTGGACAAACCCCATTTTTACTATTTTTTGTGCTTTAAGCCTCCTTCCAGCTGGTGACAGAAATCGGTGTGAGACTAATGCTGGATCCCGGAAAGCTAAACATTTCTGAAAAGTAGACAAAATTCTGAATTCAGCAAGGGGTCATTTGTGTAGATACTACAAGGTTTTTATTCCACAGAAAATAACAGCTGAAATACCAAAATATTGAATTTGAGACAAACAAAAAAAAAACAGCCATTTCTCTCTACGTTATACTATGTAACCTTTTCCTGCCATGTCAGATTTTCAAAAGTAATATACCTTTACGTCTCCTGGATTCTTCTGGTTGCCGGGATATATAGGGCTTGTAGGTCCATCAAGAACCCTAGCTACCTACAGCCAATAAATGAGGTGCACCTTGCAACGGGTTTTTATTGTATACTGGGTATACAGCAATTTATTTGGTAAAATATAAAGAATAAAAAATTGGTATCAAGGACACCTTTCTAGTTCCAAAAAGGGCACTAGATAAGGTGTTGAGAAGCAGTGGTTATTTGCACATCTCTAAACTCCAGAGTCCCCATACAAGCATGTAAATTACGGGGAATTTCTCAAACACATCATTTTTACACACAGTCTTACATTTAGAAGGACAAAATGTAGAGAAAGACATGGCGCAATAACACTTTTTCTACTATGCTGTGTTCCCACAAGTCTCCAGATAAAAATGGTACTTCACTTGTGTGGGTAGGCCTAGTGCCAGCAACAGGAAATGCCCCAAAACACAACATGGAACATCAAAATGAACTATTGCAAAAGTACCTGTTTTTGCAAGTGGGGGGCACCTGCATTTTTGGTCCCAGGTGTGGCGGTCATCTAGGGAAACCTACCAAACCCAGATGTTTTTGAAAACTAGACACGCGGAGGAGCCCAGGGAGGTGTGGCTTACGTGGATCCCCCAACATTTTCTTACCCACACTTCTCTGCAAACCTCAAATATTGCCCACAAAATCACATTTTCCACACTTTTCTTTGTAGGATCTTTGTGCCTGTACAAATTTCCTACCAGCCGATGTTTCCCTCGGTCTGCCTATAAAAATGATACCTCACTTGTTCGGGTGGCCCAGGTGCCTGCAACAGAAAAAGCCAAAAACCTGTAGAGACTGAGGGGATAGCACAGTGAGTTGATAAACCAATATTTTTATTTTATACATCTATAGGCTGACTCTGCTTTGGGGACCAACACAAGTGAGGTATTATTTTACTTGGGAGACTGAGGGGAACATTGGGTGGTAGTAAATATGTGAGGAGCGGTGATCCTACAAAGAAAAGTGAGGAAAATATGCTTTTGTAAGCACATTTTGGGGTTTGCAGTAGTATATGGTCTGGGAGTTTGTCAAACTCAAACTCCACAGTTCCATAATGACTATACTGAATACTGGGAAGTTTGGTATCAAATTTCCCAGAACAATAAATCCACATTAATGCCAGTCTGAGATTTATTGAGAAATGCACTCATAGGGCATCTTAGAGATGCCCCCTGCATGCCAGCCCAACTGCTAGTGCTAGGCTGACCGGTCTCTGCCCGCCTGCCACTTCTAGACTAGTTTCTGGCCACATGGGTTGAGTGTCTTTGTGCACTCTGTGACCAGGAACAAAGTCTGTACTGGGTGGAGGTGCCTCACATTTCCCCCTGCAGGAACTGTAACACCTGGCGGTGATCCTCAAAGGCTCAATCCTGGTGTTACAAAGCTCCAGGGCACTCCAGCTAATGGAGATGCCCGCCCCCGGACACAGCCCCCACTTTTGGAGGCAAGTCCAGAGGAGATAATGAGAAAAACAAGGAGGAGTCACCCTCCAGCCAGGACAGCCCCTAAGGTGTCCAGAGCTGAGGTGACCCCTTCCAAAGAAAATCCTCCACCTTGGCATGGAGGATTTAGCCCAATAGGATTAGGGATGTGCCCTCCTCCGCAAAGAGAGGAGGCACAAGGAGGATGTAGCCTACCGGCCTGTCTCCAGATTCAACGAACCTGCAACAGCAATGCATCCAGAGGGACCAGCGACCTTTGCCGACTCAAAGGACTGCCCTGCAACCCAAAGGACCAAGAAACTCCCGCGGACAGCGGCTCTCTCTAAAACAACCAAGAAGAAACCATCTTTAAAGGGACTCTCACCTCACTCCTGCAGGGTGAGTTCCCAACACTCTTCACCCGAATCCCCCAGCTCGTGTCCAGAGAAACTAACACTGCAGCAAGGACCCCAGACGACCCCCACGACGTGTCCCCCCTGAGACAACTTCCCTGCACCCCAACGGCGACACCTGCAGAGAGAATCCAGAGGACCCCCTGACCGCGACTGCCCAGTAACAAAGAACCCAATGCCCTGAAGAAGCACTGCACCCGCAGCCCCCAGGCCCAAGAGGAAGCAACTACCAGTGCAGGAGTGACAAGCAGGCAGCCCTCATCTTTGCCCAGTCAGTGGCTGGCCCAAGAAACCCCTGTGCCCTGCCTGCTTAGCCAGAGTGACCCCCGGGTCCCTCCATTGATTTCAACACAAAACCCGACACCTTGTTCACACACTGCACCCGGGTGCCCCTGTGCCGCTGAGGGTGTATTTTGTGCCCCTGTTTGGGACCCCTCCAGTGCTCTACAAAACACCCCTGGACTGCTCCATGAGGACGCAGTTACTTACCTGCTAGCAGACGGGAACCAGAGCACCCCTAGTCTCCATAGGCTCCTATGTTATTTGGGCCCCGCCTTGACCTCTGCACCTGACCGGCCCTGTGTTGTTGGTGCTGGGTGTTTGGGGTTGACTTGAACCCCGAATGGTGGGCTGCCTATGCATTGGAGACTGAACTTGTAAGTGGTTTACTTACCTGACAAACTAACCTTTACTTACCTCCCCCAGAAACTGTTGAATTTTGCACTGTCCACTTTTAAAAATAGCTTATTGTAATTTTATGCCAAACTGTAAACGTTACTGTTTTACTTCAAAGTTCTACATTTACCTATGTCAAGTACCTTACAATTTATGTACTTACTTGATATCTGAATCTTGTGGTTCTTAAATAAATTAAGAAAATAATATCTTTCTATATAAAAACCTATTGGCCTGTAGTTAAGTCTTTGAGTGTGTGTTCCCATTTATTGCCTGTGTGTGTACAACAAATGCTTAACACTACCCTCTGATAAGCCTACTGCTCGACCACACTACCACAAATAGAGAATTGGTATTATCTATTATTGCCACTATTAACCTCTAAGGGGAACCCCTGGACTCTCTGCACACTATCTCTCACTTTGAGATAGTATATATAGAGCCAGCTTCCTACACACCGCCATCACTTTTTTTTGTTTTTAAACAACAAAGAAACCACAAACTAATTATAAATTGGTACAAAAATACAAACACAAAAGCTCTAACTGAATACATGACAATAATGCCAACCGTGAAACTGAACATATGAAAATATAAAACAGCAGTTTACGCTCATGGTAGTTCCCAGTAATTCTTCTGTGTGTGGTAAGTCCTGAAACAGCCAGCCACACACAGCCCAGGATTTGAAGGACAGTCCGGGCAGTACATCCGGCTCTCCCTCTGGATACCTCTTCAGGCACAGACTCTACATTTCTTAATGGGCAAGTAATTTTGGGAGTGGGAGGAATGTGATCAGGAAAGTGGGGATCTTTCAATTTAGCCACATCCTCCAGCACTGTTACTCTAGGAACCCTTGCCTATTCCACCACAATAAGGCTCTCTATCACTGACTCCTGAAATTTAACAAATTTAACAAATTTCATCCTTGACTCAGGGGAACAATCCTTGAACGCAATAAAAGCATTAAAAGTTGCCAAATGAAACAAATGGATAGACCACATTTTGTACCACACGTAAGACTTACGAAGAGCAGTGTAAGCCTCCAACCTCTGATCTACTCTATCAACACCACCCATGTGCTTATTGTAGTCCATAGTGCACGCAGGTTTGCGCACTTCCGCAACCTGACCCCAAACAGTCACAGGGAAAGTACTCTCATTATGGATGGTAGTTAGCATGTACACATCCCTCCTGCCTGCAAATTTCATAGCTAGCAGCTCATTATTACGCAAGGCACTGCACTGTCCCCTCTCAAGTTTTTTACAGACAAGCTAACTCAGATAGCCTTTCCGGTTACAACGGATTGTGCCACAAGCAACAGTGTGCACTCTGAACAATTCCTAGAACAACTGCACTCCAGTGTAGAAGTTATCTACGTACAAATGGTGACCTTTGTTAAACAGTCGTCTACCAAGTTCCCACACAATTTTCCCACTAACTCCAAAAGTGAACGGACAACCAGGGGGATCAATACTGGAATCCCTACCAGTGTAAACCCAGAAATTATACACATATCCTGTGCTACTTTCTGACAGCATATACAATTTAATTCTATACCATGCCCTCTTGCTAGGAATATACTGCTTAAAAACCAAACGCCCCTTGAACAGGACAAGAGACTCGTCCACACATTTCTTTGCCTGGAACATACATTTCTGAAAAACGATCAAAAAAATGATCAAGGACAGACCTAATCTTAAATAGACAGTCACAATCAGGGTGATATAATGGCAAGGCTAAAGCATTGTCAACAAAATGCAGCATCTGAAGAAGAAGCAATTACTGATTACGAGTCATGGTTGCAGGAAAAATAGCCTTTGCCATCAAAGAACTAGTAGACCAATAAGAAGCCAGTAACGGCTTCCTTATCAACCCCATCAAAAAAGACAAACCCAAGAACGTTTTCATCTCTTCCAGATTTGTGGGAATCCACCGGGTAGCTCTAGACTGGGGCCTAAGTCTGGCAACGTTGCCCCTCAAATACTGCTCTGATAAAAATTAGTCTGCTTAACAATCTCTTCCAAAAATACATTGTCCATAAACAACTTAAATAAATTGATGGGCAAAATGTTTTATGTATTTGCTCTACACCGTTGGGGAGCAGTAGAGGCAGACAACTGTGGCTGCTCCATGTTTGGGGCAACCCAGGTGTCAGGTCTTCCAATGGGAAACCTTTCAGCTCCAGGCTGCTGCACTATTGGCACATTCGTTTCCTGCTCTAAAACAGGCCCTTCATCTGTACTCAGAGTGGCTTCCTCATCGGAAGATTCCTCTCGGACCGAAAACTCACTGCCAAAATCTCTCACTTCCTCCTCTGCCTCAGATGCAGAGTCAGTTTCATAATCATGGTCAGAAGACGACTCAAAAAGCATGCCAACAACCTGCTGAGCAGTCACTCTGCTGCTAGCCATGATCCTTTCTAAGAAGTGTAACTTGACAAAGGCACCAACAACAACCAGCACTGTGTAAAGTAAGCAATAAACAAAGTGTGGCTTTATCAAAGGAGTTATGTACTCAAAAACTATACCGCTTACTTGCCTAAAAAAGCTAGACTCACCAGCAACTACTCTGCACAGACACAGCAATCACCAATGATATCCCACTAAAAAGAAAAAAGAAAAGCAAATTAGACATCAGACAACACAAATATCATTGTGCACAAATCTAAGGAAAATGTCACCCATAATCCTGCATTTAGTACACCACCTACAAACATGTAATTCATGCAGGGCAACATTACTCCTTTGGAGTAAATTGTTTTTACTTACCTAAAACATGCAACTACACAAACCGCAGGTCAACCACTGCCAAAACCACAAGGAGCGACAGCAAAGGAAGCAAAAGCTTTGAACTAGAACACAAAGAAGAAATAAACTGTTATAATCAAAAATACAAAACCTTTGCCAGTTGACAAACACCCCGCCACCAAGCATTTAGAAATTTTCCATGGTGCCTAAGTGGATTCTACCCCCCTGCAGATGGGTTTACAAAAAATAGGCTGATCTCCCCCAGAATGGCCAACAGTTCTGTGCCCTCCCACACCAAACACACACACACAAGATCCCTGGTGCCTAAGTGGATTCTGCCCCGCTTGGCGGCAGATGGGCCTATTAAAATAGACCGATCTGCTCCCAAGGGGGGAAAAAAGGGCCAAAGGTTCTGTGCCCCCTTTAGGGGGTGACCCTTGCTAAAAGGGGTGCCCTGCAAAAAAAAAAAAAAAAAGTGGAAAAAAATCCCTGCCGTCTTGGTGGCTTCTGCCTCCATTGGGGCATAGGCCAATCTGCCCTCAAAGGAGGCAGAAATGGCCATCAGTAATGTGTCCCTTTGGGGTGGCAACCCTTACCAAAGGGTCTGTCCCCACACAAAACACACAAGATCCCTAGTGCCTAAGTGGAGTCTGCCCCCCAAAAATAGGCCCACCTGCTCCCAAGGGGGACAGAAATGACCAACAGTTCTGTGCCCCCTTTGGGGGGGGGATGACCCTTGCTAAAGAGGGTGCCCCCCCAAATAAAAATACAAAGGGGGAAAAAAATCCCTGGCATCTTGGTTGCTTCTGCCAGCCTAAAGAAATAGGCCGATCTGCCCCCAAGGGGGGCAAAAATGGCCATCATTAATGTGCCCCCTTTGGGAGCGCAACACTTACCAAAGGGGACGCCACACACACAAAACACACACACACATAAGATCCCTGGTGCCTAAGTCGATTCTGTCCCCCTTAGAGCAGATGGGCCTAAAGAAATAGGCCGAACTTCTCCCAAGAGGGTCAAAAATGGCCAACAGTTCTGTGGCCCCTTTGGGGGGTGACCCTTCCTAAAGGGAGCACCCCCCAGGACACAAAAAACACACAAACACACACATAACAGAATTCCTGGGGCCTAGTGGGTTTTGACCCTCGCCCCGTGTGCGAGATCGGCAGGAATCATGGCCGATCTAGCCCCAGGGGGGGCAAAACATATGCAAAATATTGCCCCCAAGGCAGCGACCCTTGTCTAAGGGGTTGCTGCCCTAAAACATTATCACAAATATAATCCCTGGTGTCTAGTGGGTTTCAACCCCCATGGGGGCAGATCAGCCGAAAACACAGCCGATCTGTCCCCTGGGGTGCCGAAACACAGATACAATTATACCCTTGCCTAAGGGGTTGTTCCCCAAAATAAACCAAAAAGAACATCCCTAGTGGTGGATTCCTGCTCCACGATCGCTGGTCCCGCCCCGCGATTTTAGAGCAGGAATCCATTGAAAACAGGCACAGGGGGAAAGGAAAAACTCTTTCCTTTCGCCCTGTGTCTGTTTCCCCCCCAAATAAAAACCCCAAAGAGGAGAACTCACCGTTTTCATGTCCTCGCTCTCTCCACACGCTGGAAGAAAATGGCTTCCAGCGCATCCCAGGCACCATTTGATTACATCAGCGTGCTGTGAGCATGCTGACGTCATCAGATTTCTGGGGGGTTGAGTGTGGAAGGGGAAGCGACTCCCCTTCCATCTGTGATGGGGGTGTGGGTGGGAGGCCCAGGAGGGGAGCGCTAGCGCTCCCCCCGTGTGCCAGGTGCAGGACGAGCTGGTCTCGTCTTCGGCACACGCCGACCGTGGCCAAGGGCGAGACCAGCTCGTCCAGGGCACCCTACGGGTTAATTATAATTAAGCAAAAGACATTTTCATTAGACATTATTATTTTATATTAATACATGTTGTTAATTGTGTCCACCATACCAGCAACACGTTTTTATTCATTTCTAATATATGATTTCAGTTAGGCTTCTTAATACATGTTATCTCACATTATGTTTAATGACACCATTTTTAATAATAATGTTTGCACTCAAACAAGGTTCAGCCGCAGTTGGTGAGTTTTAGCATCCACAGTGATACTCCACAGTTCAGTATGTAGGTATTTACAGATTACAGGCAACCAGTTCCTTTAGTCACAAACATGGACTCAAGATAAATGAGACCAACATGAGATGGCAGGTCACAAAACACAAGACTATAGTTTATGTCCAGATTTTACATTATCATTTCACTGTGCTCTGTGGTGGTTCAGCAAAACCTCGTATGCTGCTTGCTAGGGTCCCTCTAGGGTGTTTGGAACAGACAGCTTTTTTTTAATTTCCGTTCATGTTGTACATACACACTAGGTAGGGCCTTGGAAGGATATATCTCTGTGAGTCTAGCCTCTCCTCTACCACCAGATTCCTCCTTCACCATCCATCCTTGTATCTCACTTATGCAGTGCTGACAAGTTGATCCTCTATCTGGGGAGTGCCCTCTACTGGCATGTGAATGCAAATCCTAAAAAATGTATCTGTTGTGCCTCTGCCTTTTATCTCACCTCTGTGAAAATATGATTAATGAACTCCAGGTAGCTATCCCTATGTTGGGCAAGTTTACAGTGTGCTATCTTAAAGGGGATTTTAGTTTTCTTGATTGTTTGAGCTTGAAGAGCACTGGCCAGCATCAACCACCACTAGTTACCCCTAAAACTCATCAGCTACTTTTAGCCAGAAAGACTTAGAGAAAGAGGAGAGCATGGATGTCACAGAACTTAAATCACACCCACTCAAAACTGATACCAGAGACTCACATGGATGGTAGGCACAACCACATGCACTGCTACCTCCCGCTGCCCTTCATTTCATTTCACGCATAGGCACAGGTACATGTTCACAGTGACATTATATGGGAAGTGTGTGCCATACACATATGATATGTAACTATTTCCGACAGAGGTCACATTGCATTCACACACCTCTACATCTCTTCAGTAAGGTATTTTTTGTCATCCTATTTCATATTCCTTTTGCTTCACTACTAATGCTAGACTACTTTCCACATAGGTCTTATAAATAATTCACACTTTTCTATCCATGCACACCTATGAACTAGCAATACAATACAACTTGAGGACCTGCTTTTAGAAGACTGCTTTACATCCCAAATGGACTAAAATATTCAAATTATTTATTTACGTGTTTAATAATGTTAATGGTTAATTTGAGTTCTTAAAAACACCATATAAAAACTGTAGATGGCTTATAGGCAGGGCCATTCGCGGGGGAGGATGTGGGGATGGCCATTTGGGGCATTTTGACCCAGGCTTTGGACCCAGGCTTCATGAATCTACAGGACTTTCAAGAGCAGAAAGAGGAACCATATCAGGCTAACAATCTTTATTCGAGATGAGGTCCTAAGGAAGGCCCACTAATAGTGAGTGCCAATGACCTCATATGTGAGTGAGATACAAATATCTTCTCTTGATTGCTTCAACCTCATGTGTTAAACAGCCTAAGGGAAGCAACACAGTGCAACTATGAAGAGTGCAAAGTGAAGAGTAAAATCCAGAGAGGGTCCAAATCAGCGTTGCTCCTGGCAGTTAGATTCTCTAGGAGCAAATAGTTTTACCCTGTCAGTGGCATTTTGGTTAGAACTCTGAGGACATCCTTGAAATAAATGGAGATCACTTTCAATAGGTGTTGGCTCCTGCCTACTTGGCCATCTCAGTTCTGGGCAGATTGTGCCCATGCACCACTGAGCCCCCATCAAAGAAGAGGTTTGCAGGAAAACATAACGTTTACCCTCATCTGTACATCCAACAATTACAATTAAACATGTGCGTATGTGCCTTCGTAACTGCTAACCTAGCTCTGCACTATTAATGTGCATACATGGGTGCTCCCTGCCACCATTTGAAACATATCTAGTAATGAAAGAGGTCGGAGAAATCTGTCGACAAGTTTCACTGCTCTGAGTAGATGATGCGGTTTCCCCAGGGCTAACATGTGATAGGGTCTCCATAATTACAATGAACTGATAAATCGTCCTTCTATGTTAATTTATACACATCGGGACTCATTTTAGGCCGATGAATCTTTGGACCCAGTGGTGAGACACCGTAAGACGAGATAACTGATCAATATATCAATCAATATATCAATAATATTGCCAACATATATCACCACAATATATTTCACATTAGACATTAGTAAACCTTCGGCGCAACCATGACCTTTCAGTCATGAATAACCACACCTTACTGAAGTTTTGTGAATTTTATTCCCTATTGATTACAATCTAATAGCAAATGTATTAATCTCAAACCCAAGAAGCAAAAGAGCATAGTCACAATATGGTAATAATGCAAAGATCACAGACATAAGATAGTAATATGAAGATGAACAAGTCTAGACGCATAAAACCTCATATATGTTTAGTTCAGCATAGCACCACATCAGTCACGTCAGTCACGTCAGTCAAGATGAAATGCCTCATCTAACCACAATTAGCATCAGCATGTTGGACTTCATGCAAAACAATTTAGAACATCAATTTGGAAAACATCTAACTAAGGTCTCTAATCAAAAATACACAGCAGTTGGTACCTAGAAAGAAAAGGCAAATAAATGAATTTCAATAGCAACAACATAATTTACACTCCTCAAAATAGGTCAGCATACAGGATCAGTCTTCGTCTTCAGGACATCAGTTAGATCGCCGTCAATCTATCTAGTCGAATGGCAGGGGACACTTCCCTCATAAGGAAGAAAGTGTAATGGGGCAGTCTATGGGTGGGGATGCTTTTGTCTAAGTCTCAAAACACCAAATAGAGTGACAGAGTTTCTGGATGCAATCGATATCATTCCCTACCTAATGCTCCCTAGCCTCTTGTGTCATGGGTTTTTATCCCTTTTTCGTAATACATTCCCCCAAAATTCTATTGGATAGTCACTACACCCCACTATCTGTAACCTATCAAATTATGCATTAAGTAATGCATTTGTCATTCTACGATAATTTACATTCTTCTGATTGGTCTTCATAATTGACGTCTTTCGTAGGTGGCATATCCGGGGTTACTTCATTTTCTGGCATGTTCTTCGGGTCAAGAGTTCTCTTTTCCGTGGTTCAGTATCCTTGAAAGTGTTCATATTTGTTGCAAAGCGTGCAATTTTATCCTAAAGCAACTAGCATGCGGATGAGAGTATAACAGTCAATGATAAAATAAGCGAAGAAAAAGAACAAATGATGGGTCATTGCCTTTTGCAAGTCAGCACACTGGAGAAACAGAAAAATATGCTTTAATATGAGAGCTACACAGCTAGTTTTCGACTCACCCTAACTTAAGGCTTATGGATTCTAATAAAATGCAATTATCGTACGTATTAATATATTCAATTAGTCATAATTCAAGCAATTATTCCTTACAGTCGACATTAGTTTATGCATGTGAAAAAATTCTCCACGTTTAAAATACGTTTCAATGAATAATAATAGCATTGTTAATATAAGCATTTCACATCTAAAATAGGTAATGTTTAAACTACGCTCTCTCAATTCTATTCGTAAGTGTGCTCAAAACATAATTGAAATGTTTACCAAAGATGAATAAGTACCCTCGATATAAAACTGAGCAATTCCGTTATTTACAGAGACCAGGTTAATAGATTCCAGTCACTCGGATAATATTATGATAAAATATACTATAATCTACTAATATATGTCCTTTAACTATATGGATAATGTTAAATTCAATGTTAATTACTTTTTAGTTGTATAATATGTCAATTGTGGCTGCAAACATTCGCTCCAAAATCTCTCCACCTGAAGAGAGGTACAAAATGTTTTAACAGGACTTAGTTGGAAAGCACAGTGTAGCAATCATTTCCCTTTCAGTATAGGGGCTTCTGATGTATGTGACCAGCTACAGAGATACTATTATCCAGTAGAGAGAAACACGCATTGTCGGTGTGGCCCTAGTTTAGCAGACACTAATGGAGATGCATACACCACTGAGCCTACCTGTCTCAGAATCAAATCCAATTACGCAAGTGTGTGTGTGAACACACGTGTTTGTGTGCGTGTATGGAGTGAGAGAGTGTGTAAGTCTATGAAAAAGTGAAAGAGTGTATGTTGAAAAAACGCGGTAGAAGAGTGTGTCTAGGAAGAGCATGTGTGTGTGCGCACATGTGTGGAGTGCGTATGTGTTTGTGTGTTCTAAAGAGTGTGTGTGTGTGTGTGTGTGGTCATCTTCCAACAGAGCCCCTTCAGTATAAAAGATGAGAGAAAGAGTATGTCTAAAATGTGAGGGAGTAATAGTGAAGGTTGTATTGTTGTTTCACATACTATATTCGTGTTTTGTGTCATAGAGACCACCGCCTTCTGTCAAAGAAGCTTGCATGGCTATTGCCTGCGGGTTGCTGCTGAGACCTCTAACCACGTCGTTCTCATGTGCCACTTCAGTCATTAAGCCTCCTCACAAAAGACGCAGAGGAATTCATCCAGGCAAGTGAGTACAAGAGTTGGGTTACTTAATCTGCATTCCACAACATTCCATCAAAAGGGAGTGGTTAAAAGTAAACACACAATAACGTTTCTCCTGGCTAAACAGTCCTTTTCAAGGGCTGGTTTGATCACTCTTCACGAGTGTCTGCTCATCTCATTGATCTCAATCACATTTCTTACTTTTGCACCTTCATGTGTCTGGCTGTCTGTCCACCTTTGAGTTTGCATTTTCTTATGAGTTTACTGTACAGCTGCATTCATGTGATTTTTCCTTTTTGCCTACATATGCGCCTATTTGTGATATACGTAGGGTCAGATTTATGGAGCCCATGCGCCGTTCTAACGCCACATTAGCGTCATTTTGTTTACACTAATGTGGCACTGGAAGGGGAAAATCGCTGTACCATATTTACAAAGTGGCACAATTCATGCATTCTGCCATTTTGTAACCCCTTGCACCACATTATGCCTGTGGGCCGTAAAAATGCCACAAAGGAATCTATGAGATTCCTTTGTGCCATTTTTACCTGCATTTTTTAACGCCTACCAAGAGCAGGCATTAAAAAGAGGCTCTCATTGATTACAATGAGTCTCTGGGTGCTTTGCAGGATTAGCGTTATCATTTTTGACGCTAGTACTGCAGAGCGCCAGACTAGAGTAAAAAATGATGACGCTAGTCACCCTAACTACCACCATGGCGCACCGTATTATAAATACGGCGTTACCATGGTGGTGTTAGGGGGGCATGAGCCACTTTTCATAAATATGCCCTGCGGAGTCTTGACTATGAAGTCCTTTCTTTTGATCATGGGACAGTCAGTGGTTACAGCTCAGTCTCTTGTGTGAGCACACTGACTTATCTGGCAAGCCAGGATCGCAATATTGTTGCACTACAGTTGACTAGATAGTTGCTTCATTTAGGAACTTGACTCTCTCCCTTGATATCATGGACAAGTATTCAAGGCTTACTAGATACAGTCCGACACATTAAATAATGCTCAATAAAATCAATATTAAGTCTGTGACATAAATTTAAAGAAGAATAGATCTTCTAGTTAATGGTAAAGCGTGCATTTACAGATAGGATTCATAACAAAAGTGTCACGGTGGTAGGGATGATATACCCCTACACATTCTGAACACTGCTGCATACTAAGCACTGGGTTTTCAAAAACAGTAGTCCTGTATCCAGCAGTCCTACGAGGTAGTATTACAGTCGACTTGGCTCATGTTTACAACTCATTGTCTGAACAGCTTTATTGATGGGATATGTAGATAAGTTGCTTTGGGACAATCCTTGTACTGTACAAGCACTGGGCACCAGGCTGGATATGACAGTGGGAGGACAACTCAGCATCTGAGTTTCTATTCACAAAAATAAAGTATCCCAAAAACTCTTAAGACCATAAAATCCACCACTTACAGAACAAGGATGACATCCCAATGATGTCCCTGGCGAAATTCTGAGTTCTGATATCCAAAGTCATTAGGGACCGGGGATTCAGACATCACTCTGCAACTAAGACACAAAAAAGTCCAGTTCATTCGAGCCCAGCAAGGAGTTCAGGATAGTGGATGGTTCTCCGTAGATGGGTTTGGCCTGTATCACTTTCATCTGGTTTCTTGTTTCCTGAAGAGGGATAATCTTCCTCAGAAAGAACTATTTGAGGCTGACTGCCTTGACATCGGAATTGAGTTGGGGATAAACTAAATTCCAGTACAGAAAGATTACTCCCATCTCTCTTATATTTTGTGACGTGGCTGTAAGGGACAGGGTTGAAGGTCATTCCTTGGAATGGGGTCGTGTTGAGGTCTGACTCCCCAAGCTTCGCGATTTCTGTTTTTGATCCATTCAAGCAGGTACTGTTTTTTATGGGCGAGCGCAAAGCACTCAGTCCATTCAGTAATCTCTCTTTGGGCTTCAAACCACGCCCATGTCACGTAAGTCACTTACATTGGTTCGTGGGCTTGCCTTTTAAAATCCGCTTGCTTTCATTTGTGAAAGGCATGTATACGTCATGCCTTTTGCGGTGTTCGGCCCACCTATACAGCACCGGTAAACTACTAGAAACATACGAGGCTCGATGTTTTGAGCCTTGGGTCCGGACTACTTTATCTGTTTATTTTCCACGCAGCGCCATCGCGCTGCATTTTACATATTGCGATTGCGCTGCGTTTTTTTTTCTTTACACCGCTAATAGCTCTAACTCGAGCAAATGCGAGACCCGTTGCATTTAAAATGCTTGTTATTGTAAAGCATCCTCTCCAAATGTTGGTGGAGGTCCATAAATTGATGGTGAGTATGTTATTAATTTCCTGTTTCTTCGGGCGTACCTTTTGAAGTGGGTTCATTTGATAACGTTCAAGTACAAATATCAACATAAACACACAAATGTTGAGTAGACATGTGAGAGGTTGCCGGTGGGGACCACAGGCACTCATTTTTTGGAGACAGGCATTTATTGTTCAGTATCAGACATTTACGAGAGCAACAGAGGACAAAACTAAAAAAACGCAAAGATGGGGGAAGAGAATGGCGGGAATAGCGTCACAAAAAGAGAAAGCAGGAACCTGCAAGAGTGAGATAAATGGACTGGGAGTGTATAGAAATGGACTAAAGGGGCAGGAGGTGCATTTAGGACTGTGCAGCCTTGGTATTTGGCATGCCAACGTCGAATCGCACTGGCCGTGGGCTTCTGAGCAGGAGTGTCTGGTGATCTTTCAAAGTGGTGGGGCGACCATAGTGCCCCACCACCTTCAAAAAACTAAAATAAAAGTTCTCTCCTAAAAAACGCCCTCCCTCAAAAGCCTGAATAAAAAAATCCTCCCTTTGAAATAAAACAAACACAAACTAAAGTACACGTATTACACATTTTATATTACTTAAATAAAATTAAATGGTACTTTTCCACTGGCTCTGCATTGTCCTCCTTGTCCTCCCGAAGACTGTGGAACGAAGAATCCCCTAACTAATCCAGATACTGCTCTCATGCTCTCAACTGGCATGAGAGCAGCACTATGACTGGATGGAGCAAGCTGGCCTGATGCTCCTTCAGGCCCTAGAGGTCTGTGCTTGGTCTCCACCCAGCTGTTTATGACAGATGGGTGGAGAGCTTCAAATTGCACGTCACTTTGGTCAGCGCAAGACAGCCGGCCAAAGTGACATGCGCACATTGAAGTGTCTAGCCACGACTAGTCCAGTCCTCCATGCTGCCAACCGGCAGCAGAAAACACACCCTCCAGACTTGGGGGCAGGCTGCAGTGCACCTTGGTTAAAAATAATATGGCAATGAAATCATTTCATTGCCATTTTATTTTTAGCACTTAGGGCAGCTCGCAGCCGGAGGCGATGCTCCCTCGCACTAATAAAGAAATCGACAATGTTTAGAGCCGTGGCAACTGGCTCTCATTCTTTTACAAGTTAACTGCTGGTGAGAGGGTTCATCTCTTTGGAACGCCACACCCTACCCTTTGAGTCAATGATCCTTCATACCTCATTCAAATGAAAAGAAAAGAGGGGACCTTTGTGCTGTATCTAACAGGCCAGTCAAATTGTGGATTCATTTGGCAGAACCTAAGCGTCCACAGTGGCATAGGTGGCACCAAGATCGATAAGTGTTGATGCCAGCTTGCACACCTTCATCCACGGTGATCAAGAGATTTTTCCTGTTGGTAGCAAGCTTCATGAGGGACGGAAGTCCATCTCATTACACATCTGTACAATGCATTGTGTCACAGATCAAGCTACAACTCACACAAACCTACATCCCGTAACTACTCTTTCATTCTTTTTAACTTAAAAGACAGTCCAGCCTCCAAATTCGACTGCAATCAAAAGACTCCTTAATAAGGATACTTTCAACAAAGTTATTTGCCTACACCATGGATGAGCATACCAACATGTAATTACTCTCAGGAACACTATACATTTCCTGTTGCCAAACGTCACACTTTGCAGCAGATAATATGTATGGCAAATCATCCTCCTTATCCTACTATTCGTTGATATAAACTTCATCTTTTTGATAATTCAGCGTGTTCCTATCAGGCAGGGCTGGACGGAGTACCAAAAGTTTTTTTTCTAAACAAAACTTTTCAAAAGTTTTTTTCAAATGTACTCTTTTGTAACACTGATATATTATTTGTGTTGATTCAATTAAAACAATCATCTAATACACAAGTGATACCTTATGTATGTAAGGTCCTTGGGTTCAATTTAAAGAAGAACTAACCCCAACAAACATTAAAGACCTGTCGTGTTAATTCCTTTACATTTAAGACCATGATTGCTGCAAAATACAAATCTCTCACTTGATGACATGTTCTTCAATTGAGCAGATGAGTTCTTCGTCAAAACAGGTTAGACGTCCCACCCACAATACTTAGTGTGCCATTTACTATAGTGCACTCTTACTATGGCAGACACACAGCCGTCGCGTTTTTGACAGAGAAACTTGTCTGCCAAACTCTAAATAAGCCCTTTAATCTTTAATGAATATGTACCTCTGAACCTTATTGCAGAAACTGCAATGGTGGGAAAAAGCAGCAAATCTCTTGCGCCATTTCTGCTGCTTGTGTAATAAGCAGTTAGACAAGTTGATTTGCTCCTATTCTATTAGGAAAACAGACATTTTTGTTTAAATCATTGTTAATCATAAATAATACCTGTATTGATTATAAAGCAGTTCGAATGATTAATACACATTTTAGTAGAAATTGCCATCCTTAAATAACTGTCTTTAAAATAAAAGATACTAGTTTTGCATAACTGTAATTGGACAAAGAATATTTATTTTCCCTCAAGCATACTGCACCCTTTCACATTTTAATAGAGAGAAAATTTATTTTTTGAATTCCTTATTATGAAAACACATTTAACATGTTTGATTTGAAGCAATTTCTACTTATTACACAAGTAGGAAAAATGTGCAGATGTATTTGTTCTGAGTTCTTTTGTTTGTTTTGCTGCAGTGCAAAGTTTTCGGCTACAGCCGATCTTATTTTTCATACAATGTAGGGAGTATTAGCAGAGTGCATTGTTTTAATGCAGGTTTTCAGGGAACGCACCTAGGTGCAACAGGCACTTGCAGTACTGAAGTGGTCCAATTATTGTTTTACAAAGCAACTTTTCGAACCAGACACATTTAAGAAATGTGCAACTATGTTTTTGAGTGAAACAAACATAGGTGTGGTAATTGTACCCCTTGGTACAAAGTAACTTTTATGTATTGCTCTTGGTACCTCTCCATCTAATCTCAAAGCTCCACTGAACCCAGCCATTCACTGGGAACAATAGGCACACACAGTTCTAACTTTCCCTTCAGTCCATTTGTCAATGAACCCCAAGCCAGCCCCCGGAGTAAAGGCACGCACAGAAACAGGCACCCATTTATTTTTCTTAATTTGATGTAATCTGATCCAAGCGGAGGCAGAAAGGCAGCTGGGCATGGGAACGTACCAAAGTCAGACAAGAAGTGCCCATTACTGCCCCACCTGGCCCCTCCCCTGCCTGCGTTCTCCACAGGTAACCATATCCCGGTTGCTATGGAGCCCGAATTTTTCTGGTCAGGTGTCCTACTTATCTCTTTAAATCACGCCTACTCTAGTTCAACTAGAAACCTTCAGAGCAGGAAGGACTCTTGTTCCGGAGCACAACTGCAGTAAGTACACGTTTTCAACTTTTTCAGACATATTTCTTTTTTTAAACTTCAGACCTAGTGAAAGTTTCTGTTCATCTCAGGTTAGTTGTGTACATATATAGCAACCTGTTTTCGGAAGGTGAGTTTGTTTGGACATGTGTGTGTTTTCTGAGTTATTTCTAGTAGGTCCTAGTATTAAGTGACACGTACTGTTGCTTGCTAGGTGGCTGATCTGTGGGTTGCACAGGCCATTGTCTCTCTGAATTAACAGAACGGCCCCAGTAACTCAATGTATGATCTTCTCTAACCTACAAGTATGTCTCGACTATGTTCTTTACAAGTGAAGAGTAAAATGGGAGAGGATCAACACGAAGATAGACCTTATCTGTTGCTTGAATGCAATGAAATTTATTTTTCCAAGTGCCGTAAATAGCAATACTGCATGAGTCACACCTGGTGCAGTTTGCAGTGCCCGCAGGTGCACAAGTCAGACTTTGAATATTTATTGGATATTACGCAAATACGTTGTCAGAAGCAAATGATACGTGCCGCTCTAAAGGGCATGATTTTATTTCTGTGCACGATAATTGCTGTAAACGTTATTGAGGCCATGCGTGACACCATCACAGACATATTTGCAATTTAAATTGGAGAGAGAAGTTAAAAGGATGTATGTTTGCCAATATGTAAATCACATGATTGCTTTAAAAGGAATCGGCTATGATTAACACCGGAACCATCACAAAATGTCTTTCGTTGCATACAGAAATGAGTGAGTACAAATGATGTTTCATATGTGAGTGGTTTTATCCCAGTTAATTGCTTTAAAAGATATGTTACAATGTGATGTACTGAATTTATCGACCTCAGAAGAATTCATTGCTAAATTGGTCAGACTGAGATTCAATACACTGACCTTCAAGTTACACACAGACGCCGTCTGCAACGTAATCATCGTGCTAATGGCAAATACTGTAGCATAATAGATTATCAAAACATTTGAATTAAACCATTTCCTGTAGTTAGCTTCATACGTAAAAGTGATGCACATTTTTTACCTTAGAGTTTAAATGAAAGAGATCAACTACTGGCTTCGACAGCAAACCGTGTGTGTGATTCTGGGCAAATGCTTTTATAACCTTCTACTTAACACTGGAAACATGTTCAGTGTACCCTTGTGAAGACCAACTGTGCAGTGCCAGTTACATGTTTTGACGCATCACATCCGGTTTTCTGTATTCCAGGTTTTACAAGGGGCGAATGCACAGAACCCTATGTTTATGTTTCTCCCATTGGTGTAGGGCAAATTGACGAGCAGAATACAGCGAAGGCCTCCCACAGCCTTTCATATGCTTGATATATTCCTAGGCTTTTGGATGAATTGGGTCCCCTTGAAGGGTGAGTCCCCTCAGCCCTGCAGGGGCTGCAGGGGCCTATGTTAGGCCCCTGGGTTCTCCTACTATAAAGAAACTGTTCCCTGAAAAGTGTTTTGCTGTCCCTAGGCGCTAGGTCTCCGCTCTCTCAAATACCCGAAAATGGCCACACAACCTTTCTACTTGAGACAACTAATTATAGGGTCGTGATATTTCAATTTAAAGCAACAGCCTCCTGCCTTCAAAGCCTAGGGTGTGCTCTTTATCCGTCAATAAATAACAGAGGGCAGTAAAATGGAGACAGTCCTGTAATTGCCTACTGTTTGTTCACGAAGGTAGAGTTCTCTAACTGAATCTTTCTGACTTCCACTTGCAGCCTAAGTGTGGAAATAAATGTCAATTTTTTAGAAGATTAATGTCCCCCGAACGCAGTCTGTGAATTGATGACAGCTGCCCTTGATAATTCCATTTGAAACAGGCTAATACGCAAAAAAATTATGCATCACACCTCCGAAGCGTTAATCATCAGGGCCATACAATGGCAGAGGCACACAACCTCCTGTTACAGACGCTCGAGTCTGGATCGAGCCTGAAGCCTGGCTCAGCTCGAGGTCCTTGTGAAGCCTTGAGCCCAAAGCGAGCCGAGCCGATTCTGATACCCATCCCTCTAACCCAGTGGTCTCAAAACTTTCTACTGCCGACTTTGGAAGTGGGGATAGAGGCTCGAGTCTCGGCTCAACTTTCTGTGATTTTGGACAAATCACTTTTCGTCCCCATCCTTAGCTATCCAATACCTTAAGTCAAGTTCACGCTATACAAAAAAGTGAAGAAAAATGCACAAAGAGGTGAAAAACAAAGCGTTAAAGGAAAGATAAATTGAAACCGGTTTGTATAAGGTAAAACCTAGATAAATCTCTGCTTACCCACTTTTACTGTGTGATCTTAAGCAAGTACTATATTTAACCAAAACTCCTTTGCATTCCTTATCGGGTATGCACAAAAACCTAAATTGTGTGTGATTTCATAGACTGTTATGTTGCTCTATATAAATTTGGGCCATATACAGCATTTGCATGACAATTGTCACTTTCAACAAGTAAGTCTAAGTGCAGTGCTATATTGTGACATTTTAATGTCAAAGTTTCCCCACATTAAAGAAATACATATATAGCCCCTCCCCCCTAACCCCCCAAAATTAAATGTTTAGGTCAGACTCCTGGGGGTGGGATCCACGGGGCAAAGATTGACCTGGGGGGGCAGTGCGCCCCCCCAATAAAATGTAGGCCGTGCCCCATGGGATGGGGTTCAGAGGGCCAAGATTGGCCTGGGGAAGGGGGGGCCATTTCAGGGTTTGGTTGGTATAGGGGTTAGCCGCAGGGCCTGGCCACACATCATATCTTGCATGGTTTGTGGCATGAGGTTCATAGCAAATATTTCAGGGATTGGCCCATGCACGGACTTTAAGAGCTGAGCCAGTCCCTTGGCCTCTTGGCTCGGCTGCGGCTCAGCTCTGGTTCGGCTCTCCCTGTTCACTTTGTGGCTCACCCACTTCTACAGACTAGGTGGGTGTGCCTGGGGCAGCCCGGATTGTGCAGCCCATCACCATTATCAATGTGCCATCTTCAGTGCATATGGTGACTCCACAATGTAGCGCATGAGCCACAAACACCCTAGGATGGAAATTTGGAGTCTCAGTTCTCTCACCACTCTGAGTTCATGTGTAGCTGTCTCCTCTTACATAAATGGTGCACCAAATAACTCTACAAGGGTGGATGTAATTATGTTAAAGAGGCTTTCATGCCTTCTTCTAGGCAGGGAAGGATGCTGGGACCCACTACGAAGAGACTGACACCCTCACTGTCTCTGTGCAGAAAGTCATGCCTTCCTGTTGTAAGGGGTTGGTGGCAAGTGCCTGGGATTCTCTGAGTCCTCCATAGGGCACATTTATGTGCTGCTTACACTGTCTGTGGCATTTTTGTCATACTTCTGCTTCAGTGATATGGTGCTACTACCTCAAAGTGGGTTCTCACAACACTCCACAACCAGGATTTAAGATACTCTTGTTCAGAGGGCCTACCTTGGTTCCTGTAGCCATCCCACGCTCCATTGTGGTTGGTCTCAACTTGTGACTTTGCCCTGGTCTGGCGCGGCCATGCAACCACAGTAGTCCATTCTGCTTTTCAGCACTATTTTCATGCAAATCTTTCAAATTGAATATCTCTGGTTCTACTGATGTGGACTTTTCTTGTTTTGGTCTTAAATTATTCATTACATTTTATTTTATTTTTCTAAATTGGCGAGGGATTTTTCTAAATATTGTGTTTCACTTTATTATCGTTTGAAATGCTGCATAAATAATTTACACAGTGCCTTTGCGTTAAGACTGATTGCTTTGTGTCAAGTTGAGCACCGTTCAAGTTGAGGTTTACTTGTGACTTCACACTGAGAAGAATTATGGTTGCAGCTTGAGGAGGGTTTTACCCCCTCAACCAGTAACCCAATTTCTTATAGACAGAAACTCACAAAAAGCTTTATTAAGAATTTCTTCAGAAGCAATTTTCTTTGTTATGTTTGTCACTCGAAATGGAAGCAGAAGTTTGAAGTTCATCTGCAATATGGTATAATTTTGTATCCAGGTTTAGGGTTTAGGAGGTTCACTTACTGCAGTAAGCATTCTTTATGTCTTTAATCTGGGATTTACATGATTTAGTCATTTCCATGGCAGAAATTTGTTTAATGTGCATAATATATACTTACTTACTATTAATCTAAACGTCGGGTTTCAAGTCTGAATCTGGCCAGCTCGGATGTGAACTAATGGATTCTCCTATTACCTTTTTTAACTCTCATAACCTGCTTCAGAATGATCGTGTCAAGGCTGTCTTGTAATAATGATTCAGAAAAAAGAATTACAGTGCTGGAATCACTACTTGGGTTCACCTGAAAGTGTCATTTAAAATTACCAATGAAATAAGAGGTTATGAAATAAGAGAACTGTTTTTACAACATGTTTTCACTATAGTGTCCTAAGCTCGAGCATTTTGTGGACAGCTGAGGAAAGTGAGTAGATTGGGACTGCTAGATGATCCAATCACACCAAAGGAATCAGGACCCCTAACATGCAAATATTTGAGAAAATAAGATCTAGCAAATGGACTTTCTTGTTTGTTAGCTTATTAATTTGTGGAGCAAATTAAATATTTCTAGAGCCTCTTTAAACTGTTGTGTAGCTCCCAGAAGGTCATCTGGCTATATACTAAAACCGCCTAAAAAGTCACATCTTATTTATTTTGGAAGAAAAACACAAAATTTCATTTAAAGTAACCTAATGGGGTGGAGAGAAAGATAGTCAAAGTTTTCAAATTTCAATTAAATGCAAAGGTTTAAAAGTAAATGTTTTTACTCAAATTTTTCAACTTTCAAACACAGGGAGTTTCTGGCACTACGTGCAACCTCACGCCCTATTTTATCTTCAAATATTATGCAAATAATTTTAAAATTGGCTATGAATAAGTAATTAAAAAAGGGTGTATATTGAGGGGTAAACCATGTTTCAAAACTAAATAAAAGATCAACCTGGTGTACTTCAACTAAGTTATGGACCTATTATCTACAGACTGTAGCAGCGCTAGCTTTACGTTGCATAGCACTAGGAGCCTGATTACGAGTTTGGTGGATGGGATGACCCATCCGCCGAACTTCCGACAAGGAGGCTGCTGCCTTACTGGCTACCTCCCCACCGGGCTCATTACGACTGTCCCTCTGGGAAACCAAAGTTTCCGCCCATCAGCCCAGCCGGTAAGTGACAGCAGCATTGTCACCGACTCGTAATCGAGCCAGGGGCAGTTCTACCACCTACAGGGTGCACCAGCACCCTCGCAATGCTCACTGTCTGCACAGCATAAAGTGAGCATTGCAAGGGTGCTGGGCAGGGGGACCCAAGTGCATGGGCACCCTGTGGCCCCCTGCACCTGTTCTATGCCAGGTGGAGCGTAGTAGAGAACTAGGTCATAATCAGCAGGGCAGCGCAGACTTCAGCGCCACCCTGGCTAATTCCGACTTCCGCCACAGCCAGCATGTCACGATCGAAGATCCCTGCAGAGACAGCAGTAGATTAGCAGGGCTGTCCGCCAACCTGGTAATGTGGCAGTCGGACTGCCAAAACCTCAACGATCCAACAGCCACCGAGAGTGAGGCGTCTGAGGATCGCCACACTCGTAATAAGACCCTAAGTCTAGACTGAACACCTGGATTGCACAGTTTATCTTCTGAAATGGTTTGTATCAGACCTTTAGATAAAGTTCCCTGAATCCTGATGTTAAGAGGAATTAAAGAGTTCAATAATGCAAAACAGATAATCAGCTAGAGAGGTAATACATTCCTTAATATTTGTTTGGAGATTGTTACTGAGTTGCCTTGCGTGGCAAAATTAGGTGTACATATTAACAAAATGCATTCTCCATTGGACTCAAAGGCGTGGCAGGCTCCAGGACAACTCACTCAGATGAAATGAGAGTAAGACGTGTTTATGAATGACGATGAATAAAGGCGCACACCGACCTTTAAGCCTAATTCCATTAGCTGATAGGAACAGGAATGTAAGCATGAATAAAGGAGATCAAACATGATTATAGTAAACAGCAGGTAATAGGTCCATGAAAATCGACATAAATGTACAATACATTTTTATTTGGAAAATATAAAAGCAAAACAAAGTCCATAGTACAGCAAATATTCTGGCATGCACTTGCATTTATGAGCCAAGCCTTTTTTCTTTGCCGAAGCTGGAGCGTGTGCTGAGTTTATGTCTGAAGAATGGCACAGCCGAAGGCTTTGGGGCGCTCTGAATATTAATAGAGGCCGAGTGACTGGATGTAGTTGCTAAGGATTCCAAGTAATCACTCCTTAATAAAAGCAGCACTTCAGCTTCCGTAGCAATTCACTGGTTTTCCTGAAATAATAAATCATACACATTTGCAGAGAAAAAAATAACAGAACAATGATTTTTTAAGTGCAATACAGATAAAAGACGCAAACATGATTGTGGCAAGATGATTTATGAATGAATGTATTTTTCATATGTAAAATAGTCCTTCATGTACTCCAACAGAGTACAACAGAGTACATGGAGGCAGAATAACACACCTGAACAGCTAATAATATGATGATGAGACTGAAATACCTATCTGGGTGTGTCCAAGATGTGGCTGTCTATCTCTCAAGCTGATGGCTGAAGGGAGTTCAGCAAAACAAGCCATTGGTTTGAAGGGTCAGACACAAAATCCACTTTATACGATCAAAAGAAGTTGGCTTTGCCAGAAACAAAACTGGTCATTTCTTAAATATAAAATACCAATATTACTTGGTTTCAACGATTTAGTAACTCTGACATTTAATTGGAACATGCTTGCAGGTGTGGTTGTTGCTAGCCCTATTTTAGCAGGAACAATTTCATACTGTGGCAAATTCCCTGGCATTTCATTTGTACGACTGTATAGCTGCAGAAGCTTCTTCACTATTCCATCAACAGTTTTACTGCCATGTCACACGCTACCGCCTTCTTCAAACAGCATAAGTCAATGGCAAACACATACTTACTTTGGGAGTGCCTGTCGGTCATTATTTCACAAACCGTCGCAGGTGTCACATTTCTCTCTTAGAAGGCGGGTTAAGTAGGATCTACGCACACCACAATTAATGTCATGCAGAAAGTTGCAACACAATTTAAATATTTCTCTAGGCTACTATTCTTTTTAAGCTTGTGTATTTAGTAACTCAGTAAGACCAGTAATGCAAGGACCTTGATGCCTCAGCAATTAACTGTGACTTCAAATGGGCTTTTTGCGTTATATTTATGCATCAAAAGGAGGGGAAACATGCTGCCAGGCATGTACCTGAATTTTATGAAGATCAGGGTGCAACCATGTTTTAATAGCTCAGAAGCAACCCACAGTACTAAGGTCCTCCCAGTATGAATTTCGAAACTTTTTCTTACAAGAAAAATAAGGAATCATGGCTGTTGATACCAATTGTGGCTCGTATGGGGACAAGGGGGGGCGGGGGAGGGGAGGGGACTGCTGCACAAAACAACACATAACAAAATGTAAAAAAAAACAAAAAGCTTCCCTGATTCAGCTCCCAGCCTACCCTGGGGCCAATCCTAAGGCTTCTCTCATGCTTCTGGCAGCATGAGAACAGCTTTAAGACTGGCCTGAGCGCTCTGGCTTTGTGCTCCCAGGCAGTGTGTTTGGCCGTCCTGAGACAGCTGGCAAAACACACATGCCTACTGAGTGGAGTTCACACCACTCCCTCCCATGGCTCTCAACCCCCATGGCCCGCCCCCTTGAAAAATAAAACAATAATAAACACGCTTTATTATCATGCTTTTTTCATATTTTGCAGCTGCTGCTGGCGAGGTGCAGGGGTAGTCCCACGCAACACCCATGGATTGTGATGCATTGCCACATTTACAAGGTTTTGTAAACCAGGGAATGCGTCAAAAACCTACGCTACCACAGGGGTGGTGTAGAAGTGACACAACGGGGAGAAATATCTTTATTTCTTCCTGTTTTTTCATCTTTTTATGTGTGCTGCATTTCGCAGCACACATAAAAAGAGGAAAACTCCTCTTGAGATTGTTTTTGTGCAGAAAGATGCCACTTCCTGCACAAAAACAATCATTCCCGCATCGAAGGCACCCTTGCACGTGGTGCATGGGTGCCTGAATAGGTACATGGCAGCAATTTGTGCACCAGCGCAGGAGATGACAGGAATACACCGTATCTCATAGATACAGTGCATTCCTGACCCTTTTGCTTTGATGCAGGGCAGTGCCGCAAGCCTTCTTGCCGCTCTGCCCTGCGCCAAATCATTGTAAATCTGACCCTTATACGCGCCGGTGTGTAATCCAAAATGCTTACATTTTAACTCACATCTACCTTGAAATTACCACAACATTTGCTTTAGAGAAGAATATTATACAGGACCTAATTTCAATCTGAAACATGACCTAACATTGCTAACATTTGGAGAAAGCATTATGAGCTTTTGAAAAATACATAATTTTTAAAATAGTTCTGTGATGAAAGATTGTAATGCCATGTAAGCGTAGTCTGAAACTCCAAATGAACAAGTTCTTCATAACGATTGTGGACTGGCTAAAATAATACTGCTAGCTGTTAGGTACAGTGAAAAACCTCCAACATGGAGACAGTACGCAAGGCTGTCTGTATGAAGAATAGTACACTGTAATTTCGCAAGATTGTATGTTGTCACTTAAGGTAGTTTCACCAAAGGTAGCATTTGCTGAATTAGAAATTGTTATAATATTTTGGAGAGCTGAGAGAGAAATTGGTACACATGAAAACAGGGATCTGGATTGCACAAAAACGTTGTAGGATTTCAGGCAAATGATTCATAGCTTTGTGGCTTGTTTTCTCCCTGGTAGGCTGCAGGGGGCTGTGAGGCTGATTCTGGGAAACTGGACTAAGAATCGGGGTGGGAGGGGGGCTGTCCTGTATGCTGCATCATTGACGTCACTGGGATAGTGAAAAATCCAAACATCATGAAAAGAACAAGTGTGGCAAAGGAGCCACGCCCATTCTGCAGGAGAATGGGACGTGTGCAGTATGTAGTCAGTCATGCACTGTGGAGCACACTGTTGCAAGTGGATTCCTAAAGAATGGTATGGTAGCAGAGTTACAGACAGAACATTTCCAATGAAATGACAACTAAATTTGTATAGACACGGAAGTTTACAGACAAAGCTATATAGCTGACAAACAATAATATGTGAAACTTGTGTTTCAGGGACAGTATCATTTGAACATCTCCAGGTAAAGTGCGTTGATTATATCGATGGCACTAAAATGTTTCTTTCCATCATATTTTTAAATTAGTAGAAATGTGTTTCATTTGTTCTTTTCTAACTGCTGCATGTGTGCCCTACAACTTTCTTTTCACACTTTCTCCACTAAAACAAGATCGTTATATAGTTAATCCTCTCAATGTGCAGTTTGAGAAAAAAGTAAAAAACAGTCTCCATGTTAAAATAATAAGAAGCAATTTGTCAGAGGATATACCCTGACTTTTGACCTGTATCTTTGAACACACTGCAAACATAACAATATAAAAACAACATTTAAAATAATTTATACTGCTCATTCGGTCTCTGAACTCAAGCATGGGTGTATTTTTGGGTGCAGCAGCATACCACACACAGCTACTTCCAGTGCTCATAGCTGTAGCAGGTGCAAGGTTCTGCAATGCTAAGGGTAGGGCACATGTTTGGATGCCTTGGAGGATGTCGTCCTATGTTTCTGTAATAAATCATGTTGTTGGTTGAAGGGGATGAAACTCTACTCTAGCATCAGCCCCAATCCTTGTCAGGGAGAACCACAAAAGGTCACTGAATTAACCTGTGCTTAATCCTCTGCTAGCATGGCACCAAAGCGGTCACGCTTAGCAGAGAGGCAATGTGTAAAGTATTTATGCAGCACAAAATCAGTAATAAAGTGAAAACACAACACAAGAAAAATCTCACTCCAATTCAGAAAAAGAGAGTAAAATGTATTAACCTATTTGACACCAAAATGACAAAAATCCATACAGTGGAACCGAGATATGAAGTTTTAAATATTTAGGTAAAAATAATGTTTAAAAATGCAAAGTTGTATCATCGCACTGGACCATGACAAAGTCACAACTTCAGGCTGACCGTGATGGAATGAGAGTCCGATACAGGGACCAGATTAGTATCTAGGAATTGTACCTTTTGTCCTGGATGAGGGGCACTTCACCATGCATTTAATGATGCCAAGGAGCAATCAAGGGGCCTGCATTATGTTGGGTCGTGTTGCGTCTTTTCGATGAGGAGCTTAGAGGCTGCAAAACGAGAACCGCATTTAGCAATGTCATGCTGGATCTGTTTCAATGGGCTGCAATGCGAGATCGTGGGTTGAGTTGTGTTGCACTGCATCTGTTCTGATGGGGACTACAGCATGTCTGGCAGAGCACCATTATGCCCACTTGCAAGAGTCCAGGACAGAGGTGGCAGCACTTTGGGGGTTATGTCTTGCAGCAGGCAAAGCCATGGTGCAGGGTTTAAGGGTGGTGAAGTCCCTGACTCACTCCAGTGGTCCTGGGTTTAAGGTGCAGGCCCAGTTCTTCTTTCTCAGGCAATGGGGCAGCAGAACAGTCCATTTTGCAGGCAGAGCAGCAGAGCAGCTGGGAAGTCCGTCTTGCAGCAGAGCAGCAGGGCAGTCCTTCTTCTGAGTCTTTCAAAGTTACAGAAATGATCTAAAGAGTTGGGTCTGACAGTCTAATATTTATACCTGGGATCAGCTTTGAAGTGAGAGAAACCTCAGGAGTTTTCCCCTACAGAACAGTTTGGAATTCCCTGACTCTCTGCCCTGGTCCTAGTCTGTTCAGGGGCCCAACAGGCTTGTGTGAAGTCCTTTTTGTGCGAGGTGAGCCAGTGCCTTGTAAGTGCAAGTGTGGTACGTGAGCTCTGCAGCCCTATCACATCAGAGAAAGCCCATTCTGTCAACACCTGGGTCCTCTATAGTAATGCTGTCTGGAAGGAAGACTCAAAGGCCAATTGCGAACAGCACCTATTTATGTGACCCCAGAACAGGATGCAGGCACCAAAAGATTGCGACAAGAAAATGCCATTTTCAGAATTGTGACTTAAATTCAGCTTTACTATTAAAGAGTGTTTTAAATTACAATTCCTCACATACCAACCATGAGTCTTCTACCTGCTGCCAATCAAAAGTTATTACTTATTAAATGTAATAAAATAACCCAATGTTATTGTTTGGGAGAGGTAGGTCTTGCAATACTGAAAAAATGAATTTGAAAGTTATTCACTACCATTACATGTAAAAGTTAAAAGTACATGCCCAACTTCTTAAAGGCAGCTTGCCCAATGGCTAATTAGGACCTACCTTAGGAATGACTCATATGTATTAAAAAGGAAGGTTTAGGGCTGGCAAAAGATTTATTTTGCCAGGTCAAAAAGGCAGTATAAAACTAAGGGTGGGTGATGAATTCCACTCCGCAGAGTTTGCTGTTTTACCCACTCGCTCTCTGTGCATAGTTCAAAAAAACTCTGCAAAGTGATGCAGAGCTGAGTTTTTTCTCTTGTGCGGCTCGCCAACATTGAGTTGGCAAACAAGAGAAATCTTAAAGTTGGTGAGCGAGATTTCTGAACGCGGGCAGTCGCGGCAGGCTGCTACCACTCGTGTTGAGAAAGCTGCTGCTCTTGTTGAGGAAGCTGTCCCTCGAGCTGAAAATCTACTCAAATGTCAGAAAGAAGTTAGTGCCCCTTGGTGCTCCTCATGATGCTGTTTGTGCTGATTTTACAGTGCAGGAGAAATTCCTGCCACTGAAAATCAGTGCGAACACCCGACTTACCCAGAGTTTTTTTCAGCACTTCACGTACTCCGCCCAGGCCTATTTAAAACTTCACACACAAGCTGCAATGGCAGCTTGAGACATGCTTTAAAGACTACTTAAGTGTGTGGCATAATTAGTGCTGCAGGCCCACTAGTACCATTTTATTCACAGGCCCAGGGTACACGCAGTACCATTTTACTAGGGACTTACAAGTAAATTAGGTGTGCCAGTTGCATGCAAGTCAATTTCACCATGTTTAAGTGGAAGATCACTAACACTTTAGCACTGATTAGCAGTGCTAAGGTGTACAGAGTTCCAAAAGACAACAAAAGGTTCAGAAAATAGGAGGGTGAAGGCAAAACGTTTGAGGGAAGACCGCCCTAATGCTGACAGGTGTAACAGTATCTTTTTCAGTAAGTAATAAATATGTAGGAAGTGAGTATTTGTGATTTTCATGTTGACTGCTGCATTGTAATTGGTTATTCTTCAGTAGATCCTGTGTGTTTATTGAGATTGAAAGTTTATAGAAGGGACCAGTCGTGAGCCAGTCTCAAAGGAGATGGGTGCCATGCTTATGGCCTCCCTTAGGGTCTTTAAATCTAGCCTCAGTAGTAGTGACCAGTTGTTGCTCTTTTGTGAGGTCCCAAAGGTGAGTTGAGCCAAGACCTTCCACTTCTGGGATCCAGTGGCTGGAGGTAATTGGCACTTAGGGGGTTATTCTAACTTTGGAGGAGGTGTTAATCCGTCCCAAAAGTGACGGAAAAGTGACGGATTTACCACCAGCCGTATTACGAGTCCATTATATCCTATGGAACTCGTAATACGGCTGGTGGTATATCCGTCACTTTACCGTCACTTTTGGGACGGATTAACACTCCTCCAAAGTTAGAATAACCCCCTTAGTGTGGTCAAGTCACTGACGGGTAGATTCCTACATTTCCTGCATATCGGCAGCCTAGTTAGAAAATTTTAAGCCTTCACTCACTTATTTTCAGAGGTCTGTTGCATGGGCATTTGTAGGAAGGTTTACACAAAACAGCAAACAACTGCAGCCTCAGCTAGTGCTGAAAAAATGTTCCTTTATCTAGTCAAAGCAGCAGATTTATCACAGTGGTTGGGGTGTGGTGGTGTATTATATGCACTAGTAAGCAACTACACTACCAAGAGCAAGCACACCTAAGAGACCAGAGCCTACTTTGAGCCTGTGGAGCCCAAAGGCACTGACATTTTGGGGACTGGTACTCATGTTTCCTCATCATACATTTTCTAAGAGAAAGTAAGGGAAAAACAAACCTAGAGGAAAGGAGGAAGAAAAAAATCCACAAAAGCCAGCACAAAGGGAGAAAGCAGCAACCTTCAAGAGAGAGATAAAAGGCCAGGTTGTCTCTGGCAGTGAATTAAAGAGGCATGAGGTGGATTGAAGACTACGTATTCAGAACACCAATATTTAATTTCACCGGTCATGAGCCTCTCAGCAGAGCTTTGGACACTGAGATATATTCTTTTACAAATTAATCAATGAATGAGACAGCTTTTTCAATAAAAAGGTGGTGCTATAAACACCCACCCTTCTAGAGTGGCAGGGTCGATAGGTATTGCTAAATGGATATGAAGTGAGGTGGAACAGTGGAAACGAGGCAATGACAGTAAAACAAATAAAATTCATCATACAGTTTAGTGTTTTGGGAGAATATAATTATCCCTAGCATACCATGTACAGTGGTCTATGCAGTGGACTTTGGAAAGTCTCCCACAAGTGCCACCATCATAACTAAGGCAAACTTACATAACTCAGACAATGTTGACCAAGTTCTCAATAACATTTTGCTGGTCATTACGAGTCTGGCAGTCTCTTGTCCGCCAGACTCGCGGTGGCATGAGGACCACCGCCAAAGGTGGCGGTCCAAACGCCACTTTATGACTGCGGCGGTCGTGCCGCTACCTGACTGTGAGCACCCCCAGGATTAGTCATCCCGGCAGTCTGGCCGTTGTGGTAACACCGCCATGAAAAGTCTGGTGGAGAACAGGTGCATGGGTCCCCTGGAGGGCCCCTGGAGGGCCCCTGCACTGCCCAGGCATTTGGCTCTGGCCCTAGCCAGCACTGTCGCATTGTTCACTGTCAGCTCAGCAGACAGTGAACACTGCGAGGGTGCTGGTGCAGCCTGCATCCTACATCATTGCCGCCGGCTCTATTACAAGCTGGAGACAATGCTGTAGGGTGTTTCCTGCTAGACCACTGGATGGAAACTCAGCCCCACCTCCCCACTGACTTAGTGGGAAACTCTTAATGGGCCCGGTGGGAGGCAATCACTATAACGGCAACCTTCCCATCGGAAGTTCGGCGGAAGGGCAATACCATCCGCCGAACTCTTAATTAGGCTCTTTGTGTCAGCTGGCTAGGAAGAGTGCTCCTTCCTGCAAAGTGAAGAGAAAAAGAGACTCAAAAGTCTAATTTTGTGTTTGTTGCACAACACATATAACGCACAAAATACTGAGAAACCTTTAGTCTGTTCAAGGAAAATAGCAATTCTTCTCATGACCTGGAGAAGATCCAGTGAAAAGTGAAACTGTTGTCAATGTTATTCATTTTCTTGGAAGTAATAAATGGAGAACCATTTATTTCTGTTCATAGTACTGTTGTTGTTGCCCTGTGTGACATTGTATGGTAAGAATTGTTTTCTTTAATGAAATTCATATAAAAAGTTGCTATTTTATAAAATAACTTTTACAAAATGAATGGTCCATCAAGGGAACTGATTCGCCTATATTTTATAAAATCTAACTGTTGCTTACTTGTTTATGTGTTTCAGCATTGAGAATACGTTTTAAAAGAATATGGATCCAATTTCTATGAGTCTGACATACTCTGAATTACCAAGGAAAGTTTAACTGACAATCCCCTGAGCCCTGTGCCACACAATACCACGAATGAGACATTTTAAGATTAAATATTTTAAATCCTAGAATTACCCCACAGAGAATTGCGTCACGCACAGTTTAAGTATACACAGTTTAATATCCAGAATCTTGTCTACCTTAGTCCACATCAAAAAAACAAATCATCCCAGGAGCATCTGCTTAGTGTTCTCACTGTGCACTTCTTAATGCTGACTTATTGCATATGCTCTGGTCCTGTCCATCACTTTCTATGTACTGGTGGAAAGTGCTTTAATCACTGTCAACCATGTCACGTGGTATTCTTCTGAACTCCTCAGACAAGAAATTGTTGGGGATATACCCTTGCCCTAAACTCGACAAAGTCTCTACTAGGCTCTGATTCTGATTGGAAAATTCCAGTGCTCCAAGGCATTGAAGCTTGTGCTACAGTTCTGCTCTCTTTTTTTTCTTCAGAGAGCACATTATTGCACAGAGAGGAGTAGGCTAGTCTACGCAAACATTTTATAGCTCACACATAGGATACCCTACTTGAGAGTTTCAGGTAATGTACCAAAGATGATACATCGTAAGATGCCCCAGACACATTAATTTCTTCTTATCTTCATTTTATTAACTACTGCAATGTTAATGCACTTTGTTTGACATTAATTAGCAAGCAGGCACACAACCTGGTCCAGGTTGGGTGGGAGGAGGATGCTTCACTTTCTCTCGTTTTGGCACTAGGGATCCAGATCCCTTTGATGAAACCTTGGACATTGTACGTCACAGTCGGCTGGGTGGGAAGGGTGGATTGGGGTTGGTTGCTATGTTTCTTTTTTTTTTTTTGCTTCTGTCTGTGTACATAACAGAAAATTGCAAGCTGTCTTCTTTTTGTGCATATTTTCCAGACAAATACCACACAATAATTTCAATGTCTCGCCATCTTACTATGGTTCTGTTGTAATGCTAACACGCATATTTTAATGCAAATTATGTTTACAAAAAGATTAACTATTTTAAGTGAAAATGAGGCTTCTTGGGATATACCTATCTAAAAACAAATTCCAAGGAAATTCTTACTCAGATTATCTTCTCATTTTTTTATTTCCAGCCACCTACATAGAGTATTTTCCAAAGAGGTGTATTCATATTCACTTGATAAAAGAAGTCACCTACCAACCATGCCCAACCACATTACTTTACCTTTAATCCGCTTATTTATCTCTCTACAAGATACCTATGTTAACGGAAGAGTAGGCTGGTTGGTTTGCTTTAAAATATGTTTGTTATTATTTCTTTCTAATTTAGTTGGTGCTGTCATTGCTATCTTAGGGTATGTTTTAGTATGTTATATATCATTACGTATGTTTGATTTGCATTGTGAAGTTTTCCTGGGAGGCTTCTTAATTCATCTAATGCTGAAACCAAATGTCTATAGTGAAAAATTGTTTGTTTCCTATTCCCAAATTATATTGAGTGTCTACTGCATGTGGTGTTACTTTCAATTTAGACAAATGGTTTAATAACCTTTCACTGTTACTCTAAAATATTTCCAAAATAAAACATGTAGGTAGACATTTCTAAATTTGACAGTCAGAAAACCCTTGGAAATGCAAGAGTAAGGTTCAACCTCCATCGGCCAAACTCTAATCAGGGCCTTAGAAGAAAAAAACATGTAGTGAGAAGAATGCCCGATCTGGCTATATTTCCTAGATTTAAAGCAACAACAGTGTCCTACTTCACTCTTTAAAATAAAGTCTGCTGTTAATTTCTGTCGCCCCTTTTCCAGCTGTGCTTCATTTGTTTGTATTCTTGTTGACTATTTTATGTAGGACATCTGCATTCTGTTAGTTTATGCTGACCATACGCTTCATCTTTCTGAGGGGCATTTAGCTGTATGTTTTCTATCATACAAATTTTAAAGAGCTGACCTTCCTGTGAAGGGAAAAAGGTTGATGTGTGCTAATGGAATTTCAACTATAATTTTAACACTGTTCCAGACCACTACTTGAATTTTTTGTAACAAAAAAGAACATTCAATCTCTAAAATGGATATGGTAAACAGAACCAACAAACATGCATTCACAAGTTTTGGTTTTTCACCCATTTCTCATACATTCCTGTTGAAGGTGCATTTGTATAGTGAATTCAGTGCAAATGAACAGCGTTTCAAATGAACTTCATAGGCATTGAGCGAGTTCAGCGGGCGCAGCATCCTATAGATAAGCTCAGAATAAGACTTTTTTTTAAATAATGTTTACTCAGAACATTTTGGGGAAATGTTCTGCTAACACAGTGGATGTTGCTTTCTTTTGTTCTCCAGAGCTGCTCTTCGACAGGCAGAGTGGACACAAAATGGTGCATTCAACGTTGGCCTTGTCCCTCCTGCTGATGGCTGTAACATACAACCTAGCAATGGCAATAAATAAAGAGAAACGACCCCCACAAACATTATCAAGAGGTCAGTTTTGAATGTCAATGTTATACTATATTATTCAGTTCTTCTTTCAGCAATTATAGTTACAGTTTACTTAATTTGTCTTTATAACGTTTTTTGGTTATTTTGTATTTGTTCAAAACATTTTATTAGTTTTCAGAGCACAAGAAAAATAACATGGACAAAACTAAATTAACATATATAGTATGATGAAACAAGACCCCAATAATGATTACATATCACACATAGTAGCCATCATCAAAAAGTACAACTAATATGCATAGAAAGCACTACAAAGAGCTATTAACTTAGAAAGTATCAAAAGGGGAGTATAAACTCAGCCAACTATTACAAATGCAGATCAGTTTACTACATATATAGAAAAATGTAAAATGACTGATCAGATCTAATAACACTCATTTCATAACAATATAGCAGGATAAGATATGCATATGAAATAAAGAATAGTGAAAACCTGTATATGGGTCTCAAAAGTATATTTCAAAAAGACAACAGACAGAAAATGAAAGAAGAAAGGAAAAAAATAAGGGAAGGACAAAAAGAAAGGAAGAAGAAAAAGAAGAAAGAAAACGCAATGGAGTTATATTATCTGAAAAAATAGACACTTCAAGCACAATAAAATAAAATGAATAACTAAGTTACAAATCATATTATGGCCATAAAACATCTAAAGTATGCCAGAGCGACTGCAAAGGGGTAGGTGTCCTTGGAGAGCAAGCTAAGTTCTTATGTTTTTCCTAAGGTAATTAACCCATGCATACCATGTACAAAATGATACATTATTTAAAGCTTTCCATTCTAACAAAATAACCTTGACTACTAGGACGACATACCTTCAAACGTTTTTTGGTTCATTAGCATCATATTGATCAAATGTTATGAAACATTTAAGCATATGTTATATGATCACAAAAAAGATGCATCCCATGTTTGCTAATGGATGGTCTTATCATGTTTTCAATAGACACAAAATACCTGCGATAACTAACTAAACACACATTTTCCATGAGACTGTCTTAGTATGCAATAATGTGTACATTCTACAACATTTGCCCTTGACTGTTGAACAACAATTTGCAGACCACTATGCAAACATTTCCAAACTTTTCATAGACGTTCATTGATCAGTTCATCCATCCTTCCACAACCATACATAAATTCATTCACTCTCACACACCAACATCCAGAAATGTGTGTAACAAATTTAATCTTGTTCTGGGCATGGTGACCCAAAAATATGTCTTGCCTTGGGCTCCTAAATTCCTTAAGATGACACTCTGTGTGGTTGTGGCTGTTGTCACTTTATGTTGAAGCAGCCCATCAACATTTGAGAAGCTATGGCTGTTTATTACACAAGGGCATGAAACAGAGATCTTAACTGACAGCTTACCACACATCAAAATGTGTGCTTAATAAATACCTGTATTGAAACAAACAGAGCTCCATTATAATCACTGTTGGGCTCTTATCGCGTTGTGCTCTTCAGGTACATTAGTGTCTGCGCTGACTCATATTTTCTCATTGTGCAAGCAATTATTCAGGAAATTGAAGAAAATGGCTTGATTGTTATGTATTTCACAAGACTTTTGGTTTTACACACCTATATTGCTTTCCTCCTAAACTTGGCAACATATTAGAGTGGTAATCAAGATATACAACGGTGTCAAAGGCATGTAGGTGTAGGAGATATTGGTGCCATGAAATATGGTTACACCCCTTGAACGAATATGGAGAATTGGTTGATTCTACTGATGATGTTCTGACATACCCTTTTGGTTAGGAGCTAGGGTCTGTCTAGAATTGCCTTGCCTGAGCACCAGGCTTGCAGCCGACTATAAGGTTAAAGCAGACAGCATGCAACCATGGTTGTATCCTGTGAGTAACTCTATTTTGTTATGAACACCCATGGATGTGCAAGTAAAACATGTTTGAGGATGATCTTGCCATTTACAGATATAAAGTAATGAGAGATATGCTCTCCATGCTACTCTATACCTTATATCTGTTTTTATGCAAAGAATGCTGTTCACAGTATCCAAGAAACAGCAATGTTCTCCATAGATCTGTGTGCCTTGATTTTAAAGTAACATAGGTAGGGCTTTAAATAAATAGGTGGGTGAACAGTTCACTAGAAATACTGACATGTGGATGAATGGGCAGTGTCATCATAATGAATTGCCAACCTGAAACCCTTTTGGTGCTCATTAGCCTATTAGGACATCATTTTGAAGAGCCAGCCATTGTAAGCAATCAGAGCGAAGCGACCTCCAAGGATACACTACAAAGCCAAAAGGGCTAAAAGAATGTGAAGTCTGGCCTATGCAGACTAAGCCATGATCACTAGTGCCTGGCCCATTGTCACTCATTTTGTACTTACTAACACAGGTACATTGGTCCTGTCAAACTAGTATTGATTCAGTTTTTGGCACAGTTAGTTGCCATGCTGCAATTAGAGTTGGAAGAACATCAAAGGAAACACTGGATCTTGATATACTGTAGATTTATGTGTAAACAACATAATCAGTATTGCATGAAACATAGCCATCGTGACAAAATTCAGTACACATATTGATATATTAAAATCAAATGTTAGCATTCTGTTAACACTGACAAATACAGTAGTGAAACATGGATAAATTAGCCAGAGACTATTATACCTGCTTTTTGTCCATTAGAAAGTTAATCAAGGTAAATTTAAGACATTTCAAGAAATGTTTTTATAAGCAGCTAAAGTGCTTTAAAGTCACAGCCCAGCAGTGACTTTTACGTGAGTGGATAATCAGTATTAGTTACAATAAATTCGTATGGGTTTTAGCATTGCGAAACAGCGCTCATCAGCAGCATACCTGGGGTCTTCAGTGTGAACATCTACAGGATTCAATATGTATGAATTTAGATATACTGATATAAAACAATTAACCTGTTCTGAAAAATCCTATCCCTGCTGCAGTATATGGGCAGCACAGTATGCCGATTACAATAGCTAGCTACATTGAAAGAACTGGCGTGCAAGGTATTGTGTGCTGCTATTTTTGTGATAGAGACAAATTAGGCACCTCCTGTATTTATAAAATTTAGAATTTTTCAAAAATCCTTTGTAAGGGGCAAATGTTCTGGTGAAACATTTTATTGAATTATTACTTATAAACCTTCAACAACTCTATGCAGCTGGAAAATTTGTTGAAGTTTGATAACAATTTAACAAACCTTGAATAGCACATCTTTGAACATTTTACATACTCATATATTGCAGGTACATCAAGCAGCACTAAAAGTTAGAAATTTGCCTTGCCTACATTGTGTGACATCTCATTTGGCACTAGATACCACTGTTTCAAATCATAAGTAGAAGCTGAAAAACCTATACTAGAAAGTAGAAGTTATAGATATTAAGGCTTGCATATTAATAGAAAACAGAGTAAAATTCAACAATATCCGGCACATGAAATATGCCAGTTTAACCCCTTTGCTGCCACGGACATAATGGTTACGTCCGTGGCTGTGCCTCTCAAGCGCCATGGACATAACCATTACGTCCGTGTACCAGCCCTCGGAGGAAGTGCTAGCGCTCCCCCGAGGGCCGCTCCCCCACTCCCCTATTCCCCCAGGTCAGGGCTGAAAGGGGAATCGCTTCCCCTTCCACCCCACCCCCCCAACCCATCCAGTGACGTCTGATGACCTCAGCACGCAAAAGCGTGCTGACCTCATTAGAGGTCACCTCCCATCGCTCTGGATTGCGGAAGAGAAATGCTCAGCATTTCTCTTCCGCTCAGGAGGAGGGGGCCAGCAGAGACATGATAGGAAAGGAAAGGCCTTTCCTTTGCTTTCATGTCTCTGCAAGCATTTCTAAGCCCGAAATGCCCACTGGACACCAGGGATTTTTTTTTTTTTTAATGAACATAAGAGGAGCAGCAGAAAAAACCCTGGACACCAGGGATTTTTTTTCTTTTATGTTTAGGGAGCGACCCCTTCAGCAAGGGTCGCTCCCTGGGGGCCAAATTGTTTCTAGGCCATTTCTGTCGCCCCTGGGGGCAGATCGGCCTAATATAATTCGCTTGATCTGCCCACGGGGGGCAGAAACCACTAGACACCAGGGAATTTTTTTCTTTCAAATGAACATAAGGGGAGCGGCCCCTTGGGTAAGGGCCGCTCCCCAGGGAGGCAAATAAGTTTTAGGCTATTTCGCCCCCCGGGGGCAGATCGACCTAATATAATTAGGCTGATCTGCCCCCAGGGGGTCCAGAAATACCCCTAGACACCAGGGATTTTTTTTTCTTTTATGTTTAGGGAGCGACCCCTTCAGCAAGGGTCGCTTCCTGGGGGGCCAAATTGTTTCTAGGCCATTTCTACACCCCTTGGGGGCAAATCAGCCTATTTTTGTTAGGCCAATCTGCCCTCAAGGGGTGTAGAAAGTGTAGAAATCACTAGACGCCAGGGATTGGTGTGTGTATGTGTGTGTTTTGTTTGGGGGGGCTGACCCGTGGGCAAGGGTCGCTCCCCATGGGGCAAATTACTGTTGGCCATATCTGCCCCCCTTGGGGGAAGATCGGCCTATTTATGGAAGGCCCATCTTCCCCCAAGGGGGGCAGATAGCCCACCAGAGACTAGGGAAGATTTCTTTTCAAAATAAGAGGGTGGGGGTATGGCCAAATAAATGGGGCCAAAGTTGTTCTGCCCACCAGTGGGCAGATGGGGCAATTACCACTGATCCACACCCGGGGGGGCAGAAAGTCTACTAGATGGCATGGAATAAAAAAAAAAAATAGTGGGGTGGTGACTACCAACCAGTATGTGCCTGGTTATGCCCCCACACCTACTGAAGGGGGTAACAGTCTTTCAGCTCTCCCCCGCACACTAAAACATTTTATCCCACAGCAAGCAAGAAGACATTTGATTATTTGGGGTTTTGGTTTTACATTTGGGCCATGAGAGCTTGGTAACTCTCAAAATTGTCCCACTTGGAATGGTGAGGGCTGCACTTTTTTGACTTTGGGACGCTGCCATGTAGAAAAATCCACAAGACCCAGGCACATCTGAAAACTAAACATCTGGTTGATTCCAGGGTGGTGTGCTTCTCATGCACCCGCACCATTTTCTTACCCACAATGCCCTGCAAAACTCTAACTTTGCTGGAAATCACACATTTTTCAAACATTTTTGTGATGGAACCTTCAAAAAAAAGGAATCTACAAAATTCCTACCACCCAACATTGCCCCACTTATCAGCCTAAAAATGTTTTTTTTCAAACTGCCCTTTTGGACCTGCTTTGGTTCCCCCTCAATTTCGACATGTTTTTGGCTCTTCCCTGTCACAGGCACTTGGCCCACCTACACATGTGAGGTATAATTTTTACTAGGAGACTGAGGGGAACGTTGGGTGGTAGGAAAGTTGTCCCGGTGCTGTGATCCCACACAGAAATGAGTGAAAAAAGTGTTTTTTTAGCTAAATTTGAGGTTAGCTGGGGATTCTGGCCAAATCATTGGGGGATCCACGCAAGTCACACCTCCCTGGACTCCCTCAAGTGTCAAAGATTCAGAAATGTCTGGGTTTGGTAGGTTTTCCTAGATGGCTGCTGAGCCCAGGACCAAAAACGCAGGTTGCTCCCCCACAAAACAAACATGTAGTTTTGTATTTGATAATTTTGATGTGTCCATGTTGTGTTTTGGGACATTTGCTGTCGCAGGCACTAGGCCTACCCACACAAGTGAGGGATCATTTTTATAGGGAGACTTGGGGGAGTGCTGGGTGGAAGGAAATTTGTGGCTCCTCTCATATTCCAGAACTTTCTGTCACCGAAATGAGAGGAAAAAGTGTTTCTTTGGCCAAATTTTGAGGTTTGCAAAGGATTCTGGGTAACAGAACCTGGTCCGAGCCCCACAAGTCACCTCATCGTGGATTCCTCTAGGGGCCTACTTTTCAAAAATGTGCAGGTTTGGTAGGTTTTCCTAGGTGCCAGCAGACTTTGGGAAACACTGCTCTATGGCATTGGACACTGACCTTTCGGAAGCAATACATCATAACAAAAATGGTTTCCCACAGGTTACATCCCCAAAACTTAGACTGTTCGATGTGATGAAGATGATTTCAAGCGATGTCCCTGACCTGAGATCCAGGCAGTATTTGTTGTACCCTGGAGTCACCAGATCTTTAAGTATGCTGATTAGCCGCCTGTTTTTGAGCCAAATCCTATTGAAATCAGTGAAGGTGTATGATTTAGGGAAGTGATGCAAGGTTGCTTAAATGTTGATCTCAATGAAAACTATTGGATGATAACAGGACCAAAAATCAAAGGGACTATGAAAGTAAAATTAATCATCTCTGTTAGACCTGGCATCCTTGGTATGGTTTCCCTTGTCTTTTTTCCTCTGCCTCTTGTATTTGTGACTGTATGCTGTATTTAGATTTTGCTGGTTTTGATACTTTGGGCACTTTACCGCTGCTGATCAGTGCTAAAGTTCAATTGCTCCCTGTGTAAATTGTAATTATGATTGGTTACCCATAATTGGCATTATGTGATTTACTAGTGAGTGCCTAGTATAGCGTACCTTGTGTGTCCAGGCCCTGTAAATCAAATGCAACTAGTGGGCCTGCAACACTGATTGTGACACCCACATAAGTAGCCCTGTAAACATGTCTCAGACCTGCCATTGCACTGTTTGTGTGTGCGGTTTTAAACTGCAATGTCGACCTGGCAAGTGCACCAACTTGCCAAACCCAAACCTTCCCCTTTAGTACATGTAAAGCACCCCTAAGGTAGGCCCCAGGTAGCCCCATGGCAGGGTGCAGTGTATTTAAAAGGTAAGACATGTACTGGTGTGTTTTACATGTCCTGATAGTGAAATACTACCCATTTCGTTTTTCGTCATTGTAAGGCCTATCTCTTGCATAGGTTAACATGGGGATTGCCCTGAAATATCCCTTAAGCCAGTGTTTCCCAAAGTGTGCGCCGTGGCTCCCTGGTGCGCCATCAGAACTCACCAGGGGCGCTGCACACTTCTAAGGAACACTGAAATGCTTTAATTTTCATACTACCGTAGGGCCCCATTCTAAAAATACATCACATTTAGAATGAGGCTTTACAGGAGTATGAAAACGAAAGAATCACAGTGGAAATAAATCAAACTTGTTAGGGTTTTGCAATGTTATGTTGTAAAGTGTAAAACCCATCAAGTTTGATTTGTTTCCACTGCAAGTCTCTCTTTCATACTACGGTACAGCTAACAAAGCTGCATGGTAGTATGACAGAGAAAGACTTGCAGTGGAAACAAATCAAACTTGATGGATTTTACAATAGACATCATAACATTGCAAAAACCTAACAAGTTTGATTTATCTGCACTGCAATTATTTCTGTTTCATACTACGGTACGGCTCCATTCTAAGGACAAGTTACGTTTAGAATGGAGCCAAACAGTAGTATTAAAAAGAAAGAATCACAGTGGAAATAAATCAAACTTGTTAGGGTTTTGCAATGTTACATAGTAAATTGTAAAACCCATCAAGTTTGATTTGTTTCCACTCAGTGTTTAAATATTTATAAATAAAAACATGCCTGAAAGCTCTCCTCTGAAACATGTGGCTGCTGCAGTTAAATATGCATGCACAGAATATTGAGGCAGCAGTAATCCTAAAGCCATCTTGGGCCTCTTCAATCCATTTACAGCCTCTCCCTGCCCCTTCAGCTCACTCTTGCATCTTTCTCCCAATGTGGAGCTTTTACGTCCTTCTTTTTCTTCATCCTTCCCATATGTGCCTTTGCTCACAGTAAATGACTGATGCAGAAAACTAAGGCCCATATTTATGAAAAGTTTGTGCCGCATTTGCGTCTTTTTTTTATGCAAAAGCAGTGCAAACTCACAAAATATAAGTATATTTTGTAAATCTGCGCTGCTGCTTTTGCGTCACAAAATAATGCAAATGTAGCACAAACGTTTCATAAAAATGGGCGTAAGTGCCAGTCCTTAAAAATAAGTGCTGTGCCCCCCACTGTATACCCAGTGCTTAATTTGTAGATACAAATGTGATGGTGATGAAAGCTCTCTTTTGAAACAAGCGGATGCTGCATTTAAATGTGCGAGCCTTCTCGGGCCTCTTTAATCCATTTACAGCCACTCCCTACTCCTTCAGCTCACTCATGCAGCTTTCTACTTTCTCCCTTAGTGATGCTTTTTAGTTTCTCTTCCTCCACGTTTCCCATATGTATCTTTTGCTCTTCCTAAATGTCTGATGCAGAAAACCGGAAACCAACTGCTCAAATTAATCCCTGCGGAAAGCACTGGCTCAAATTAAGCACTGTTAGCACTGCGACTCTTTCTCTTTCATACTACCATACGGCTCCATTATAAAGATGTTATGTTTGGAACAGAGCCGTACGGTAGTATGATAAAGAAAGAATCACAGTGCAAAAATCAAACTTGTTAGGGTTTTGCAATGTGCATTTGCAGCCCTGAGTAACCCATGTGGGAATGCCATGTGGGGATGTTATGGAAGCCACAGCTGTCAGCTTCTGGAATGGTTTGGACTAGCACATGACGTCTTGCCAAATAAATAAAGAGTATGTCCATTTAGGCAGGGTCAGGCCCAATCAGGACAATGATAGAGTGTCACTTCTGTCAGTGTTCTGCAGCTACTCAAGAAAAGAGGGTAATCATGAAATTACAAAAATGTCAATATTTAAGAGGAAAGCGGGAAATTGAAAAAATAAGAATCGGGAGAATGTATTTCTCCCCTTGAGGCCTGAATCAGGTCTATTGTCATATATGGGACTTCCAAGTGTGGTGCTGGAGGATCTGAGATCAAAAATACTAATGTGCTTTTTTTTTTTTACTTGCCAGGAACAAGGAGAAAGCGCAATGGCAGGCAGAAAGAGTGTGATAAAAATGTTGTGCACTGGCCTTCAGCAGCAGATTACTGGCAGTGCATACTCCAAGCCACTAAAGACATGTCCCTATCGCAGAAGCCCTTTATCAGCTTCATCCCAATTATTTTTTAGGAAGGAAAATGGAAGTGCTCCCAAATCCTGGCTTACATCCCCCCACCCGTCAAAAAAAGTGACATAACAGGGAGCCGCAGCCAATGGCCAATAGGTCAAGGGAGCCATGGGTCGAAAAAGTTTGGGAACCACTGCCTTAAGCGTAATTTCCCTTTGGGAGCAGATAAAAATGGGCATTTGGGGTCTCTGAAATCACATTTCCAAAATATACCTTTTAGTGAAGGTGTTTGTTAACTTGTCTGTTTGAAAATGCCAGTTTTAGAAAGTGGCCATTTTCTTGTATAACCATTCTGTGCCTCTCCCTCGCTTTGGAATACAAGTCTGGGTCAGGATGACAGTTGAGCTGGTTGTGACTCTAGACAGACACACAAAGAGAGCTGAGGTGTACCCTCGTCTCCTGACAGGTCTTCCTGGGCTAGAGTGGTGAGAAGAGCTGACACTTACACCTGAATAGGGCTGTGCCTGTCCTTACACAATGAGGTATCCAATCCCCTAGAGTCTTCCGGAGACCAAGACAGGAAAGCCAGGGTCTTGTGCACTATAAAGTCTTATCTTTGAAGTTTGCCTACTTCAAAGGCAGAAATGAGCATAAGTATTGGACCCAAAACCCAGACTTTTAGAACACTTCTGGATTAAGAGGGGACTCTGCCAAGGAGAAGAGCTGAAGAGCTGTGAGGAGGAGTACTGCCCCTTTGCTTTGTGTGCTTTGCTGGAGTGGCCTGAAGTTGTTGCTTCTGCTTTGGAGAGGACAAAGACTCGACTTTGCTGTGTATACTGCTTGTGAAGCTTCTCCAAGGGCTTGGACTGAGCTTGTCTTCTGTGAAGACGTCTCGGGGACATCAAAGAGTTTACCTGCCAGCACCTGGGTTCTCTTGCTAAGGACCCTAACTTGCCAAAAGGTGCCCACACCAGTTCCTGGGCCCTTGGAGTGAAGTTTGTCATAAAACAAGAAGGAACAGGCACATTGACTCCGGACGGCTCAAGAACCTGCGCCGCTGCCTGACTCTGTGCCGCTACCTGCACCTGAGGCTGTGGTCCCTGCTAAAGCGCAATGACCATGACTGACACCGCTGGCCCAACACCACCGCAATAGCCCTGAAGTCCTGCAACATTGTGAGTCCCGAGTGCTGTGTTACTGACGTCTGTGACACCCAACTCTGCAGCAGTGCCTGTGGCCCGTGGCATGACCATGACAGCGCAAAGTCGTCTCATTGCGTCTTGACCTGCTGGACTCATTGACCCCATTGGAGCTAAAGGAACGGATGCCTCTCTGCCAATACTGCCTCACCTCTTCTGCCTCTGTAAGGAACCAACACCTCACCTGCCCTGCGTAGCAGTAAGGAACTGTTGCCTCACCTCAATCAATCAATCAATCAATCAGTATTTGTAAAGCATGGCTACTCAACCATGAAGGTCTCAAGGTGCTAGGGGGGAGAGAAGGGGCCTCATCCGAAGAGTCACATTTTGAGGTTCTTCCTGAAGACAGTGAGTGATGGGCTTTGTCTAAGGTGCAGGGGGAGATTGTTGCAGCTCTTTGCTGCAGTGTAGGTGAAGGATCGTCATCCAGTGGTGGTTTTGGGGATTACCAGGGATGGTGGCCAGGGCCATCTAGGCACAGCGGAGGGGTCTGGTGGGGGTATGGAAGGAGACACGGTGGTTTAGGTAGGCTCGTCCTGCGTTATGTATGACCTTGTACGTGTGGGTGAGAACCTTGAAGGTGATTCGCTTTTCGACCGGTAGCTAGTGGAGGGTCCTCGGGTGTTGGGAGATGTGTTCTCGGCAAGGGAGGTCCAGAATGAATCTGGGGTGGCATTCTGGATGAGTTGTAGTTTTTTGATGTTCCTAGTTGTGGTGCCGGCATAGAGGGCATTCCCGTAGTTGAGCTTGCTAGTGTCCAAGGCGTGGGTGACTGTCTGTTGGGATCCATCTGAAGATCTTTCGAAGTTTATGGAGTGTGTGGGAGGAGGCGACAGAGTTTACCTGGTGGGTCATGGATAGGGAGGCGTTTGGGATGAATCCTAAGTTGCGGCTGTGCTCAGTCGGTGCACGGGGGTGCTGAGGGGTGTGGGCCACCAGGAGTCGTCCTAAGCTGACGTGGTGTTTCCGAAGATGATGAGCTCAATCTTGTCAGAGTTGAGCTTGAGGCAGCTTTCTCTCATCCAGGTAGCAAAGGCTTCCATTCCTGAGTGGAAGTTCCTTTTGGACGTGTCTGGGTCTTCCGTGAGGGAAATGATGAGTTGTGTGTCATCGGCATATGACACGATGTTCATACCGTGGCTTCGGACGATGGCAGCGAGAGAGGCCATGTATATGTTAAACAGTGTGGGACTCAGTGAGGAACTTTGGGGGACTCCCCGGTTCACTCCTGTGGGTCTGGAAGTGCACGGTGAGAGTCTGACCCTCTGTGTCCTCCCAGAGAGGAAGGAGTGGATCCATTCCCGTGCTCTTTCTTGGATTCCTATGTTGTGGAGTCTTGTGCACAGAGTGCTGTTGGAGACCGTGTCAAATGCTGCAGAGAGGTCGAGGAGTATGAGTGCTGCAGTGTGGCCACAGTCTAGAAGTGATCTGATGTCATTGGTGGCTGCCAGGAGGGCTGTCTCTGTGCTGTGGTTGTTGCAGAAGCCGGACTGGGAGCTGCCCAGGGAGTGGTTTGCCTCGATGAAATTCCATAGTTGTGCATTTATTGCTTTCTCCAGTACTTTGGCAGAGTAGGGTAGCAGCGAAATGGGCTGGAAATTCTTTAGTTCTGATGGGTCAGCCATAGGTTTCTTCAGGAGAGGACGTATTTCGGCGTGTTTCTAGTCCTCAAGGAAGGTGCCCGTGTTGATGGAGCAGTTGATTGTGTTTCAGAGGTCAGGGGTGATGGATGCGCTGGTTCTGATATATATGTGGTGCGGGCAGGGGCCCGAGGGGACTCCAGAGTAGGTGCTGTTTATGATGTTGACTGTTTCCTCTGTGGTGAGCGTGGACCAGCTATGGATGGTCTGGGTGTGTTCTGGGGAAAGGGTGTCACTCACAGGTTCCAGGGCCAGGATTTTCCGGGAGGAAGCTGTTGTTAGTATCTTGGATCTTGTGGTGGAAAAAGGAGTTTGTCACAGAGGTCCTATGATGGGGGGATGCTAGTGGCTTTGGAGGGGGGATCTGTGAACTCGTTGATGACTAAGAAGAGTTCCTTACAGTTGTGTGCGGAGGAGTTGATGTGCTTCTGGAGTATGTCCTTCCTTGCAGTCTTGATTTTTCATCCCAGATCACAGTACGGAACCAATGCCGCACCGGCTCCAGCGACTCCTCTCATCCCCGACTCCATGCCACATCTTTGACTCTGCCTTGCCTATAAGGCACTGTACCTGGGGTCTGTGCGAGTCCATGACCGGCACTGCACTCCATCAGGAGTGGCAATGGGCTCTTAGGAATGACTCCGTCACAAAGCTGTGATAGCATCAGTTGGAGCTAGTGTGTTTCGAAGCACTTTATTGGGATTTTATCTTTAAAAATTAATATTTTTGCTTGTGTATGTTGGATTATTGTTGTTTTGGTTTCATTTTACTTAGATAAATATTAGCTATTTTGCTAAACTGCTGTGGTGACCCTTTGTAGTGTTTTCACTGTGTTACTGGGGCTGAGTACTAATACTTAACGCAGTGCCTCTTGACTGCTTGTGTCAAGCTACCAAGGCAGTGAGCAGGGTTTATCGTAGGAGTGTGACTCGCTTACCCTGACTAAAGTGAGGGTCCCTACTTGAATAGGGTGTAAACTGACTGCCAAAAAGAGACCCCATTTCCAACAATTTCTATCACTTGGATCATTTTAGTGCAGACAATTTTGACCATAGATGACATCACTCAATATTGTCATTCTCTCATTGATTCCATGCTGCTGAGTGCCTTCAGTTGACTGTAATGATTGCAATCATTTAATGCAGCTATTGGAAGATTTTCTCTTAATCGCTGATTCAAAGTCTGTATCACTGACATAAAATGGGTAAATACCGCTATGAAAACAGAGGAAAGGCCATAGAAATTAAAAATATTATGCTACAGTGCCATAAATAAATGTGAACACCATCTTTGAACAATATTCTTTGTATTGCAAGATACCTATATATATATATATATATATATATATATATATACAAGACAGTCAAAATTCTCCATCAGGGGCACACAACCCTGCAGGGGGCCTCAGCGCAAAGGGTGGAGTATCCCAGTAACAAACACAAAAACACGATGCTGAGGCTCGGTTCCAGTTGACTCCAAGGGTTCAATTTTATTTTAAAACGGCAGCACCACCCAAATCCTGACGCGTTACCTATGATTAAGACATTTAGTCGAAACGCGTCAGGATTTGGGTGGTGCTGCCGTTTTAAAATAAAATTGAACCCTTGGAGTCAACTGGAACCGAGCCTCAGCATCGTGTTTTTATATATATATATATATATATATATATATACAGAACTAGCGATATTAAGGTTTTTATTTTGCTCATACATTAGGAATAAAATATCTTTCATGGAAACATTGAGAATGAATTGTGTCTCTAACTACTTAATATATGGGGAAGGGCAAAACATGGCTTTTTGAAGCTGAATGCTGGTGGTTGTAGTATCCTCATAAAGATTGGGCAGCACTTAAAATTTGATGTTATAGTATATTCAAACCAATTCAAATCAATTGCATTGGCATATGATAGTCTTAAGTGCAAGAGAGTGAGGTACGACTCACACTGTATTGTATATTATTTGTGCCTATTGTCCCGTTTATTCAAGTGGTGGAAAGGACCATGGCCATACTGTTTCAGACCCTCTTGCACCTTCTTCATATCGTCCTGTTTTCTTGCTGACTGACATCCGATATATGTGCACAGAGAGCAAGCAAGTATCAAGTTAAGCTAGATATAAGACCATCTCCCGTCTGGGAAAGCAAAGGGTAATAAGCTAGCTGGTTAATATTACAGTTTCAAACCCAGAAAGGACCAGAAAGGACCCACATCAGTTATTTCATGGAACGCTGAAATGCTGAAATGCTGAGCTGTGGGCCATCATCTTAGCCTGTCCTTAAGATCCTTGTTTTATACAGGAATTGACTTACTGTTTTTATCGTAAATAGTGTTCACTATGCAGTTCTCCTCTATGCGTGGGGCAGTAATGCTTTCTCCATGCTCACTACTTGTCCCAGCACAAAAATGTCCCTGGAGGGCTTGTGTGTGGAGCTCAGTGGTGGTGCTGTTTGCCGCTTCCTGCCGTAGATGCCGATACTGATGTGGCAAAATGCCTTCATTCACACTGCATGGTAATTCAGTCACTGAATAGCTGTATTGTGGACGGACCCAAATGAGAATGGCATTGGAACAAAGCCAATGAGCTGAGGGTTCAGACCCATTACCCACTCTACTTATGATGTCCTGTGGACTGATTTAAAATCTGAGTGGCAAGCCGGGCAACCTATGGTTGATGACGGTTGACTAACGGCCCCACTCTACGCATGTACGTAAATAATAGTATGTCATATTTATATTGGGGCTGGATAGACTAAAACTTATTATATAGGGCTGAAAGGGAACAATTTAATTGTGAGAAGCCCCAAAACAACATCTAAATAAACATGAGTAAAAAATAGAATGGTAATAGACAATATTAAAATGTATTCAATATTAAAACTAAGACATTTGGGATGAAAAATTGAGTAGTTGGTATGTCAGTCAGAACCAACCGCTTTGCGTAAATCGTGTATTACTCATGCAACTATTTTTATTACAGGCTGGGGTGACGACATTACGTGGGTGCAGACATATGAAGAAGGCCTCTATCAAGCAAAACAGAGGTAAAATAATGAATTACCTTAAATTGTTCCTTCTATAGAATCGACACGACAACAAGAGAATGTATTGTTATCGAGAACAGAGAGATGTGGAAAAATGTGTGGAACTTTCCATTCAAATTCATGTAACATTAAAAAAACAAATTGTTCAGTTTTTGACATTTGACAGAGATTAAACCACGTTACCTTGTGTTATACAAACGGTCTAGCTGTTACAGATTGCAGCCATATACTTGCTTGTGAATCTTCGACCAGCAGTCAGAAATCCAAATGAAGTTAAGGTAAAGTCGAAAAGTTGACGGATTTATACCTCATATCATGTGTGGACAGTAGTTATTATCATCACTTTTGACTTAAAAGAAGTTTAGTTTGTTTATGATTTCGCTGTGCAAAAAGCCCAATGTCTCAAAAGAAGGAAAAAGAAAAAGAAACAGGAAAAAAATAACGTAACCGATTCTACACTAAAAGAATATGAAAGGTCTAACATCACAAGAAACACGTTGTTGCTCATGTAGACTACAGAGCTTAATAAGGAGGCGCATCCCAAAAACAGAAAGACCATTTTCCCTGAGCTTCGCCTTCCAATTTAGCGTCGACTGGGCAAAAACGATGCACGGCAGACAACAGCACTGTTATTTTCACATATTTCCCACTGTGCATAAGCCACCAGCCTTTGCAGGCGGCATTCATACTAACAATGAATGCAGTGAATAGTGGGTTTGTAATAACTGTAACATGATGAATCAGAACTCTCTTAAACTGTTATGTATCACACAATGTCAACTTATTGTGCTATTGTTTGTTAGGTCCTCACGAAAAACGTTATTCTCCTCACAATTTATTAAAGAAGAACCGATTCCTTCAATATTTGTGCATCTGCAGCTGTAGGATTTCTTCCTAAAATGGGTGCTGATTAACACTTTTTTTTTAATTCAGAAATTTTTTAAGAGTTCTTCTGCATATTTGCACAAGTTGCAAGTTACAAAATGTATATGTGCAATCCTCATTAAGTAGCTGCAGTATCACTTCTGCATTACTTATTGCACACAGTGTGCATTTGCACAAACACATCTACTTTTGCAATTATACTTTTAGAGGTTTGTATTTTTTCTCCACTGGGAAAACATTTTCAAAGTGGGGAAAACTTTTCTTTTATACCTCACCACAGTTATGGAGGCCGACCTATTATCTTTAATACATAAGATACACTTAGAGTGGGCTTTCGGTCTATGTCTTTCACATGACTGGATAGCATTGCTGTCTGTCTCATTTCCCTGCACCTAATTTAAAGGTTTTCATCCCTTATCTTGTGTTTGCCCTACCGAGAAGCATTGTGATCTCACAGAGTTTTGAATGGAGGAGATAGACTTTCACTGCTGATGTCAGACCTTGCTGTAAGTGCATGAGGGCAACTCATTTCTCTCCCTGCTCCTCTCTGCACCATATCACTCTGTACTCTCCATTCCACCTCCCACCCAAGAACCTCTTGCCTGTCCGAACTCCTTTAAATTATTTTTATCCGTTTTGCTTTCCTGTGCACTGTTAGAGGTCAGCCATATTCCTTTTTTATTTTTTAACCAAAATATGCTCTTTTGAAATGTAAACGTGCAAATCTTTGTAAAGGGAAATGCTTTTCTTCTATTACTTTATGATCCTACGAAGGTCCTGGTTATTACTAGGTAACTAGAGATGTCTGCTTTACTGTAACAAACTGTTTTACTATTACTATTAGTAATAGTAGTAGTATTTTTATTATATAAACAAATCGTTTTCTTTTCAGCAACAAGCCATTGATGGTGATTCATCACTTGGAAGATTGTCAATACTGCCAAGGTATTTTTTGCTATTCATTAATCTACGTTACAGAAGTCAAATACAATGCTTTAAAGTACCCTTTTATTGTACAATTATTAACCCGCAAAGGGCACAAAACCTAGAATAGTGCACAGTGCTGTTCAATAAACGGAGTGCTTTCGTTCGTTCGTTCGTCAGCTTTATTTCGGTAAAAGTAAATACCATAAAAGCACACCACAATTCACAGTTTTACAAAGCAGCAAGTTATAAACAGAAGATTTCGAACATAAGAAGTTGAACTACATAAAAAGATGTTAATCATGGGAGTTTTCCTTCTGGAAGTTCGAGCCATATTATAAAATCATGTGATGGTGCAAAGATTTGCATGTTGGGCATCAAGATTCAAATACAAGCCTAACCGAACATGTCACAAAAGGAAACATTTCTATTTAAGAATATAAGAATATCTATACATTAAAAATGTTTTTAAATATTAAAAGTGCATATATTAACCATAAAAATTCTTCCTTTAAAAATTTCAAACCATATTAAAAGATCATGTAGGAATACAAACATTTTGCATGATAAATATCGAAAATCAGATACAGGCTTGGCCGGTCACATTAAATATAATAAGACATTTCTGCTTAAAAGAAAAAAATATATATATAAAAAAAAAAGTCTAGGCATAAAAATACTTTAAGCAGTAAAAGGTAATAGGTGCCTGCATTAAAATTCACTAATGAGTTCATCAACAACCGCTCCCCACATCTATGGTCGAGTTTACCTCTATTTTTTTAAGCATTTTCAATCTACAGTGCCAGATGGAATCTAAGGCCCGTATTTATACTTTTTGACGCTAAACTGCACTAACGCAGTTTAGCGTCAAAAAGTTTAGCGCCGGCTAACGCCATTCTGAAGCGACATGCGGGCGCCGTATTTATTGAATGGCGTTAGCCGGCGCTAGCAGACCGGCGCTGCCTGGTGTGCGTGGAAAAAAACCACGTACACCAGGCAGCGCCGGGGTTGGGGAAAATGGCGTTAGGGCGTCTTAAAAATGGTGCAAGTCAGGTTGACGCTAAAAAATCGCCTCCACCCGATTTGCGCCATTTTTAACGACGCCATTTACATGACTCCTGTCTTAGTAAAGACAGGAGTCATGCCCCCTTGCCCAATGGCCATGCCCAGGGGACTTATGTCCCCTGGGCATGGCCATTGGGCATTGAGGCATGTAGGGGGGCACAAATCAGGCCCCCCTATGCCAAAAAAAAATATAAAAAAAATAAAAATGTATACTTACCTGAACTTACCTGAATGTCCCTGGGATGGGTCCCTCCATCCTTGGGTGTCCTCCTGGGGTGGGCAAGGGTGGCAGGGGGGGTCCCTGGGGGCATGGGAGGGCAGCTGTGGGCTCATTTTGAGCCCACAGGTCCCTTAACGCCTGCCCTGACCCAGGCGTTAAAAAGAGGCGCAAATGCAGGGTTTTTTGCCCCGCCCACTCCCGGCGTGATTTTTGCTCGGGAGTATAAATACGACACATTTGCGTCGCAGTCATTTTTTTAGACGGGAACGCCTACCTTGCATCTCATTAACGCAAGGAAGGCGTTCACGCAAAAAAATGACGCTCATTCCTCATACTTTGGCGCTAGACGCGTCTAACGCCAAAGTATAAATATGGCGTTAGTTTTGCGCCGAATTTGCGTCGAAAAAAACAATGCAAATTCTGCGCAAACAGAGTATAAATATGCCCCTAAGTATTTTGCCAGGCAACAAACCACTAGAACGGATGGATCAGATAAAAAAATTCTCAAGGCCAGTGGACAGTTCTTAAAAAACATTTTCCTATACAAGGGGATAATCCAACGAGCTCTCTGGTTTTGGTATGCAGGACATTGAAAGAGAATGTGGGTAAAAGATTCTTCCCTGGCACAACCCATTGGGCACATCTTCGAAGTGCAGCTAGTGTTGGCCCATTTATGTGTTAGGATGTGCAAAGGGAGAGAACCTACCCTAAATCTAATGTACAATGCACGTGCACATGGAGAGAGAACTATGTCCATATATTGCGCAGATTCATAATGGCATTTTATTTGTAAGAAACTGCCCGTCATGGATGATGGTGAGACAGCAGACAGTTGTGAAAGATGCACATGGAGCCAAAACGCATCCTTCAGTGTCTGTGTTGCGTTTTTTGGAATGGATAGCGGATCCTTCCAGTAAGACCCCAAGCCAAGTAGTGTGAAAATCCCTTCTACATACACACACCACTTGATTTTTGGACTAGTATTATTGGCCATCAGGTTGACTAGCCCACATCTACAGGGAATAAGAGAGTCTAATGACCATAGACGGATCCAATACAACAAAGGCCTAAGCGCAGCAATCTGGCAAATGGGAGGCAAGTTTAGGTCCATTCGAATGGGGAGCATTGGGGTGCTAGAAGGAACTCCTAGCAGGGACCTTAAAAAAGAGTTTTCCACTTTTATCAGATCATCTAGATTACAGTGGCCCCACAGCTCGGCTCCATAAAGGGCTCCCCCCCTTGCTTGTGATTTGTAAATTTCAATTGCGGGTGTCACGGCAAAGCTGGGAGATCTAGCTGCAAATCTTATGATACCGCTCGTCCGTTGTTTCAAGCGGACATTTGCTTTCTGAAGATGAGAATGCCATTTGTGCGAATCTTCTAATTTCAGGCCTAGATATTCAAAATCGCCAACTCTTTCCAATGCGGCGTCCTCTAAATAAATGGGGCGCCGCATCCTACCTTTTATATCCCCAAACACCATACACTTAGTTTTTGATCGGTTGATTTCCAAGCCGTGGTCATTACAAAAGGTCATAAATCTTGAAAGCAGGATTGTGAGACCTGTGGCTGTTTGGGATATCAACAAGGTGTCATCAGCAAATAGGAGGCCTCCTATTTTGGGGGCGTCATTGGAGCACTCTATAAGATACGGAATGCATGCGTTTATGAAAAGGAGGAATAAGGTAGGGGCGAGTACACAACCTTGCCTCACACCACGAACAGTGGGACATTTTTCAGTTAGTTCGCCATGCTGGCCCCATCTGATTCTACCATAATTTCCAGTATAGAGATCTCTAATGATATTTAAAATAGGGCAAGGGACTCCCATTTTAGACAAGACCTCCCATAGTTTATTGCGAGTTACCAAATCGAAAGCTGATTTTAAGTCAACAAAAGCTACAAATAGGTGGCCTGAATTCACATCGACAACTTTCCATTTAATAGAGATAAAGCGAAATATCTGGTCTATTGTGCTGATTTTTTCTCTGAAGCCCGCTTGGAGATGATTTAAAATTTGGTTATCCACTATCCATTTACTCAGCCTGCTCAACAATTGGTGGCAAAATATTTTTGGGAGATTGTCAAGGAGGCTGATGGGTCTGTAGTTTCTCGGGGAATTCCTCTCTCCTTTCTTATAGATAGGCACGATAATAGCCTCTTTCCATGAGTCAGGGTAGGATCTGGTTATCAAAATGGCATTAGAAAGCCTATTAATATACGGGCTCCAGGTATTCAGGTCTGCTTTAAACATATCAGAAGGAATCCCATCCGACCCAGGGGCCTTCGCTGCTTTTTGGGCTGTGATGGCCAGGGCGGTTTCGTTCAGTGTAAAGAGGGGCAAAGAGGACGCGGGTGAATAAGATGTTGTCAGCTGTCCCAGATTTGGGGCATTGAGAGCCAATGGAGAGCCGTTCAGTTCTTTAAAATGGGAAAGCCAGGCATCAGGAGTAATATGAGACTCCAAATAAGGGGCTCGGTTCTGATCACTACGAGATACCAAAATCCAAAATCGTTTGGAGTCATGAGCTCTAGCTGCCTCAAGTCGGTCACTCCAGAGCTCCTCTTCATGCTCATGTTTGCTCTTATTGCATATAAAAGCATAATTACGTCTAGCATTGATGATACCTAGTCTGTCCTTTGTCCTTAAGACGCTAACCAGGGTATTTTTAGCCTCTCTACACCTCTTGTTGAACCATGTGGAGCAGGGTTGGGGGCAGGAGTTAGTCAGCGGCCTTGGGCGTCTAGAAAACAGCTCTTTCAGGGTAGTAAAAAGGTCCAAATGAAGGGACGTAACTTCAATTGGAGAAAAAGTAAGACTATGGTCAAATAACTGGTGGGAAGAAATTAGATCACACAGTTTTTCTCGGAGCTTGTTCGATTTCTCAAAGGAGTCCCATCTTACTGTGCGCCTATTGCTAGACAACTCCATAACAGCAGGTAAAACAGAAGGAAATACAGCTCCTGCTAGAAGAGGTCTCTTGTACGTAATCTGTAGAGGGGCATGATCGCTAGTGTATGGATTGCCCACTTCCACATCTAGTATGTAGTGCCAAACTCTTAAATAAAAAAAATGTAATCTTGTTTACTACAATAGGAACCCCTGAAAAAGGTTGGTCTTGTGGGGGTGTCAGCTGGGAAACGGCCATTGCCAAGACGGAGACCATGTGATATCATAAGATCTATTACCTGCATTGCCCTAGCGCAAGGTTTGTATGAGTTTTGCTGAGTGGAATAGGGAGGAATGTTCCAAACACTATCTTCAGGTTGCATGACCTCTATAAGATCTAAATTGATTTCAAGCTGAACATTAAAATCCCCTGCTATTATAATGTGATATTTAAGACGAAAGTCTGAAATAGGAGTATTTAAAAGCTCAATGATAGTAGAGCAATTATTGGAGGGTCCCGGCCTGCTATAAATATTTATACAGAGAACGGGGGAGCCTGAGATTGGTTGGATAGCAATAGCCAAAATGTCATGGGAGTCCACATATATCTCCTTTATTCCTCCCACCTCTGTCGATTTTACCAAGTACATAAGCCCCCTACTGCCCTACCTGCTAAAGACGGCATAGCTGGTTTAAAAAAGGAACTAAACCCCTGTCTATATGTGCAGTTTTTGGCCCATGTTTCCTGGAACATATATACATTAAAATTTTCAACAAATACCCCCCACTCAATGTCTGCAAGTTTGCCATTGATGCCAGCCACATTCCAGGACAAAAGTTTTGCTGGTGTCTGGGCAATAGAGCAGCTTGGTTTCACGAGAGTGTCGTCTGGAAGGTTGCTGTCAATAAACTTCTGCATACGCGGACTTGTAAATTGATTGATATTAACGAGTCGTGAACCCAGAGGGGAAGCAACACCTGGGCTAAGTGGATAGGGTGAAGAACCTGTAGCCCGTCGGTCTAGGCTAGGAATGGGGACGCAGGAATTAGTAGAGTATAGTCAATCGATGTCGGAGATGGCCCCCTGGAGATCGAAATCAGGTGCTAATTGGCCACTAGAAGTAGTGCCGGAGCTGGTGTTTCGGACAGGGTCAGATGGTACACCTTTTGGGGCCTGATGGCCTAATGGCCTGAAATCTCGATGGTCTATAGAACGGCTCGAGACCCAGCTGGCTGTTCTAGGGAGGAGGTTCGGCTTTATATAACCATCGGTGGGTCGATTGGCACTGAGAGAAATAGCAGATGGCTTCCTATTTATATTGCGTGCTTCCATATCTAGAAGACCTTTTACCAGATGGGAGTTTTTGAAATTGAGTTTTATGAAGTCTCGACAACCTGGAAGGACATTCGCTCGTTCGGCAGATAAAATGTCGTCGTGGATGACTGAGCCACAGCCTCTAACGTGTCTCAGCCAGTGCGTGGCCTTATTGGCTAGTGAGGCTTTGTCTTCTCGTGTATTTGGGGGCAGAGGTGGAACATTACACATATATATATAATTATTCTTCGTTGGGTCAAAGTTTTGACGGGAAGCTTTAGTAGTGTCCCATTTGAGAGGGACATTAAGGAAGGAGGAGTGTTACGTTCAAAAGAGGACATATTCTGGCTGTAAGAGTGTTGCCCTTCCATAAAGGCTGCTGTGCTTGATGGCGGTGGCAGGGACTCAGTTGAAGAAACAATTTTTACATGTGAGTGGTTGGATGTTGTAGAGTTTGGTTTGGGCTCACCAACAGGGAGAAGAATTTTACCTTTGAGAAGAGTAGTAATTTCAAACAGTAAGGATTTCAGCTCGCCTATTTCGCTCTTAAGACTAACCACTAATGCTGGCAAGTCATTTAGTGAAGGAACACTCTCCGTATATGGCAAGGTCGTAGAGGTTGATATAGGATTTTCCAGAACTTGGGGGGCCAGAGAGGAAAAACGGTTAGAACAAGGAATTGAGAAATGTGTAATATTGTCGTTTGGTACTTCAGGATCGAGATGAAATGCAGATGGGGAAGAAGAACTACCAATATTATTAGGGCCTTGGAGGGCTGATGCCTGATGAAGTGACGTAACAGTTTGTGGTCTGGGGGCAATATGCGAACTTGGAGTCAAGAACGGGATGAGAGTACCAGATTTCGACTACTTTCGCCTGATCCTCTCCTTATTGTTTAAAATCTGTTCAACTTCTTCAATCAAGTCATCTATTTCCTTGGCAACACAGTTAGTATGTGGTAACGTGACTTTATTGGTTTTAAGTATCTTAGATTTTGCAGAGCCCAGTGCAGGGCTACCTTTCGCCTTGCGCTCCCCATTGAGGATTAAAGTTACAGAAGCAGGGCAAAACGGAGTTTTAAAGTTGCTTCCCAGCACTATATAGTAGCGTACCTTAGGGCCCAGTGGGGGGGCCCAGCCCGGCCTCCTTCGGTCTCTGACGGGCGCGGACGGGCTCGCCCTTGGCCCGGGCTTCTCCCGGGCGCGTCCCGCGCAGCGGTGTTGCGCGGTGCGCTTTATATCGCCCGCGAACAGCAGCAAGTAGCCCCAGGTGGGGAGGAGCAGGCAGAGGCAAAGAGGAGCCTGGGACTTGGAGTCCCACCAGGCTCTGTGTGGCAGCAACCAAGAGGAGTGTTGCGCTGTGCGCTTTATAGCACCCGCGATCAGCAGCAAGTAGCCCCAGGTGGAGAGGAGCAGGCAGAGGCAAAGAGGAGCCTGGGACTTGGAGTCCCACCAGGCTCTGTGTGGCAGCAACCAAGAGGAGTGTTGCGCGGTGCGCTTTATAGCGCCCGCGATCAGCAGCAAGTAGCCCCAGGTGGGGAGGAGCAGGCAGAGGCAAAGAGGAGCCTGGGACTTAGAGTCCCACCAGGCTCTGTGTGGCAGCAAACCTGTGCTTTCATTTCTAAAGCTTGATCTGTGGGATGGACACCAGGATGATATAATTCGCACACTAGGAAAAACAGAGGTTCTTTAATTAGAAAACATGGATAAATATTTTGCACGCTTAATTTTAAAACACTGAGATAGCTATTGAAAGTTGGCTAAATACACTGAGCTCAGTTTTCAGTATATTAAGCACATTACCGGAAGTACGAATTAGAGAACCAACATGGGTCCTTTACGATGTGCACTCCCTGAGGGATAGACCTTAGGGGAGGCCTGGATCCTTGCAATGACCACTGTGTAGCCCTCCTCACCCACGACTCCTTCTGCAAGTGACAAGAGTAGCCCGTCTGCTGCAATCTAAATCAGGCCATATGTGCCTTTCCAAGATGGGAAAGAAAGGTTATCACCCATATTTTAGGGGGCATAGTGGAGGGGGTAACCCTTTGGGCAAAATATTTTTTCCAGTAAAAAATTTAACTCAAATGCTTTTTTTATTATGATTTCTCATAATGCATACTACTTTGGAGTACATGTTACTAAGAAATTCCACCAAAGTCTGTATTAAGGACTATCAGTAAGCTTCTTTTCAAGGGTAGAAAGTACTACATAAGCAAAACTACAAATGAAACAGTGCAAAACATAGGTATATGTATATTTTTGTGAAATTGACCCAGGGTTGCAAAGCGATATACAGTTGTGGACATCATCCTCTGCTAGACTCATCCTGATTAGTTGTAGACCAGGGACTTGGAAGCGCCAGTAGTATTAGTGTATTAAGAATTTGGCAATAAATCGGATGACTTTTTCGGAAAATTATTTTCCAGTTGCTTGTAACAATTGAAATATCTGTGTCAGAATCAAGATGGATGCTCTGTTTATTAGTTAAATTATTTGCTATTTTCCAGCACTGAAAAAGGCTTTTGCAGCAAGCGAAGAAGCACAAGAATTGGCTCAAAAGGAGTTTATTATGCTAAACCTCATGGTAAGTGTGCGGTCAAGGAGTACGTCATCCATTTGCATAAATATTTTATGTTTCAGAGTATGCCTTCATGCACTATTAGGTCAGAATTTCACCTGAAACAATCTGGATTGGTTGCAATTTAAAACGTGCAAGGGTGTAAGATTTAATAGATTATAAAATAAATGTGTTCTCAGTAATCAGAATTTTAAGAGCCAAGATAAAGCTCTCCCATTCATACTTGACACATGATACAACTGAAACTGGATATGTATTGTACACTAATACAATTGCTTCACACCCCCCAATCCTCTGACAAGCCCACAACACTCATCATTTGAGTTGAACTCATTCACTGAATTTAGCTCTGTCAGGATAATTCACATGTATACGGGATCTTTATAAAGACTAAAATGTTGAAATAGACTAGTTCAGAGCACAACCACACACCCTACGTAGCACGAATAGATTGCTAATAAAATGTGTGCAATAAATGAGCAGTTTTGATGTCTGATGGAGTTTGCACATAATCCTCACATTATACGAGACAAACGGGCTACTCCCATGTCTCTGTGGCAGGGACAGCCAAGAGCAAACTTTTGAGTCTAGGTATTCGTGTCTTGGATTTCTATAAAGTAAACAAAGATTGAACTTTGATGATAAGACACACCATATGATTTAATTGGAGCTCATAGCTACTCTTAAGTAGAGACCATTGGACTCTAGGCACCACGACTAGCAGCAGAGATGCACTGCATAAACATGACACAATTTTGACTCGCCCATAATGAAGGCATGTATGCACACTCCAGGTCTTATGTCGGGGGCCTACAAGGGGGAGCATATTAATTTTGTACTGTGTCTCATGAAAGGACAATTAAGAGTTCAAAGTTAGAACACAAAGGTGCCAAACCATTTTAATTTTCTTCAAGTAGCACTTCACTCCGCCTCACTGCATGACTGAAACCAATGTCTATGTTTGCCAGCTACAATACCCACGCAATTAAGGATACTAGCCGGCCTATTCACAAACTGCATTTAATAGTATGGCTACTACCTTTGGTTGAGTTACAACATTAGTACTCACATACTCAAAAATGCTACTCACAGACCTACACGCAGAGGTCTGTACCTCCAGCTCTTCTGTCTTTTATGTGCAAAGATCTCCACCTAAACTCCAAATGTGGGACGGACGGTAGAGTGGCTAGAAAATGGGAAATACTGTTGAGTAGGAAGGGCTTAGAAGGGATAAGGAGAGGCAAATAGGGGGTGAAGAAGGGGTTTAGGGATGTACACGGGCCAACCCACAAAAGAGTAAGCCCATTGCTATTCACAATCTGCTCTTTTATAGTTACTATTGCCAAAAAGAACCCAAAACAGTTGTAAATGTACTCATGATCATAGCTGGAGCAAGTCCAACATCACACATGGCCAACCACATGTACGGCATCATTGGCCCATAGAAAATAATGGAGACGTGGACTTAAAATAAAATCCTATAGGAAATCATGTAAAAACAATAATAATTGGTTTTGGCATTTTAAAACTATGTGTAAATTTCATCTAATGTTAATGCATATATAACACAAAATTAAATATTATTCTATTTTATACTATTTAAATCCTTTTTGAAATCTAATTTCGAGTATTTAAAAGTAAATAAATGAATTGAAAATATTGTATACAGAACTATACTTTGTCATACATAATAAATGAAGATAAACATTTTACTTAAGGTGAGAATTGCTTTTTAATAAATCTTTAAAAAAAATATGTTAATGTATTTAAATATATTTAAATTAATTAAATATTTTATACAAAATTGAATTATTAGTGCTGTAGATTTTTTTTGGTCTACATTTAAAATACATATATGTTATTAATAAAAAACATTCATCATAGAATATTTTAACCATTTTTTTTAAATTTAAGATGTTTACTTTTGTTTATACTTTACCATAGGAATATCCCCCCGTACACTTAAAAGCTACTAGTAGTAACTTTACAGTAAAAAATTACAATTACAAAAGGCAGGGTTTAATCCAGAGAGGAACCCATCCACCAAACCATAAATCAGGTCCTTAGTCAGGCAAACAATGCTGCTATGTGCCACACATCACTGGTTAGTCAAATCTCTCAGTGCCTCTCCCCGTACCATCTAACTGAAATATAATATCACACATTACTAACTCCTCTCGGCTTCGGAATTCACAAATAAAGGTACTAGGCAAGTCACCACATGCAGGTTACAACTACTGCAATCTCAGCGGACAGGTGCCCAGAGGCAACAAGAAAGCTCATGTGTAAGAAACTGTATTACTGTTTGAGGCCAGTGATATCCTACTCAAACAGCAACCATAATCCTTGTCAGGGTAATTCACAAGCAAACCCCAAATTCACCTGTGCTCAACCCTTGCACAGAGCAATCAGGCTAAGCTTAGAGGCAATGTGTAAAGTATTTATGCAGCACTTCAAACATTAATAAAGTGAAAACACCACACAAGCAAAATCCCATGCTAAATTAGAAAAAGTGAGCACATTTTAATTTAAAAAATAAGACCAAAATAACAAACACTCAATCAGTAGAATTGGAGATATGCAAGTTTAAAGACTTCAGAAAATACAGTGCTAAAAAGCACAAAGAGCCAACTGTGTTTATCTGGTTTTGCTGGAGTAGGACAAAATCTCAAGTTTAGGCTGACTGCAAAGGAGCACAGAACAAGAGTACCTTAAATCCTGCTTTCAGAGTGCTGCAAGGTCCCATGTCAAGGATGTGTTCTGCAGCCGAGAAGATGCAAGGTCGTGGTTAGAGTTTGCACTGTGCCAATTCCGGTACTGTGATGCAGTGTTATGAGGCCCTGTGTCCTTGTCGAGGAAGCCACTGATGAGGGGATTGCGATGCAAAGGCCTGCATTGGTGATGCACTGCATAGCAGTGGTTCCAATTAGGCTGCAGGCTGTGAGGGCGATGCAATATCCTTGAACCAAGAAAGTCCACGCAGCAGAGGCAATGTGTCAGTTCTGCTTCGGGTTGCGCCATGCAACAGACAAAATGTGTTGGTTCTACTGGGTCACACAGATCGTCTGGCAGGGCACCGTCAAGCCAGCTTCAAGGGCCCAGGATTGGGGTGGCACAACATGGAAAGGAAGGACTCACCTTTCCAGAGTACAGGTGCTGGTTATAAGAGACTAGCTTTTAGAGTCACTCTGGTGGTCCTGGGTACAGATTTCAGGTCAAGTCCTTCAAACTGAGGCAAGTGGGACACTGGGGCAGCAGGTTGACACAGAAGGGCAGCAGTCATTCAGGGCAGCAGTCCAGCAGAGTGGCGTTCCTATCAGCAGCACAGCAGTCCTTCTTCCTGACAGTCTTTCACAGGTCCAGAAGTGTACTGAAAAGTTGAGGTCTGAGGTCCAATATTTGTACCTGGTACCCACATTGGAGTAGGAGAAACTTCTACAGGTTCACCTCCACAGCTGCTTTCAATTTCCTAAATCTCTTTCCTGGGACCAGATTGTGTGGAATCACAACAGGCTAGTGTCAAATTACTTTGTAAGAGTGTTCAGGGAGGGCCTTTGTGATGTGCAAGTGTGGTAGGAGACAAATCCACCCCCTCATTAACTGAGAGTGGCCTACATGTCTAACACATATTTCCTCATTTTCTGGCAGTAATGCATGAAGACCAACTGCCAACTACTCCTTGTCATCTGACCCAGGTTGCAGGTACCAGACACCAAATGGTTGGGGCAGGAAAATGCCAATTTTCGAAAAGTGGTAGCTTCAGAATTGTGATTTAAAATCCAAACTTGACCTGTTTACCTGGTCCCAATTGAAATGTATCACTTATTAAATGTAATAAGGTAACCCAAGGCTACCCTTTGGGAGAGGTAGGCCTTGCAGTAGTAAAAAGGAATAAGGAGTTTTTCACTACCATGAAATGAAAAACCTTAAAGTTCATATCCAACTTTTTAAATACATTGCACCCTGTCCTCTGGACTGTTTAGGGCCTAACAGAGGGGTGACATAAATGTACTAAAAAGGAGAGTTTGGGCCTGGCAAAAGGTTTATTTTGCTAGGATGAAATTAAGTTGAAAAGTGCACACACAGGCTGCAATTGCAGGCCTGAGACTGATTCAAATGACAACTTAAGTGGGTGGCATAATCAGTGCTGCAGGCCCAATAGTAGCATTTAGGTTACAAGCCATAGGTATCTGTGGTACAACTATAGTAGGGGCTTACAAGTAAATTTAATGTGCCAAACGGGTATAGGGCAATTCTACCATGTTTGGAGATGAGAGCACAGGCACTTTAGAACTAGTTAGCAGTGGTAAAGTGAGCAGGGACCTAAAAGCACATTCAGAAAACAGGAGGGTGAAGGCAAAACATTTTGTGATGACCCTGCAGAAAGGGCCAACTCAAACAACATGGATGAAAAAAAGTTACCCTGGACTTCATCACAGTCCTAGGCCTGGATTGATGTAATCATGTGGCTATAGAAGCAGTGCCACCTCCCCATCATACTATGTGATGGGCCACCACCATGTGTTAGCTTACATAGTCAAAATAGAGTAATTATTGTGAAGCCCAGCCCTGTCTAGTGCCCAATGAGCTTGAGACAGGTTGATAAAGCCAGGAGAGAATCTGCCCACTGTCTGCCCACAGAGAACTTCTCATTAATTATTACTGACTTTTCTGACTTCAGTACTTGGTTTTACTAGCAATAAAGGGTTACTCAAAGTGTCACAAGTTTAGTAATGGATTCCCAATTATACAAACACTGAAACCATGAAAATGTCGCACATAAGTCATCTGAATATTTGGCAGCTTGACATATTATTCTCAGAGACAAATCTTATTATTATTGAAGATCTAATCCCTATTGATGGACAAAGTCATTTACTGGTATTATTTTCAACGTTATTTCCTCATTTTAAATCAGTTAGCAAGCCTCAAGAAGAGGAATGAGATAATTTGGTTTCATGACACTAAGAGAAGTTAAGCTCGAAGCGAAAGCTTTAAAACATCTTTCCCTGTTCCATCTGCTCATGATGTCCATGCCTTCCCTAGTCATTATAATGATGATTCTTGATGTTTTACCTGCACAACAAGAAAACCAAATAATATAAACCTACGATTCAGTCTCCAAGAGATGTAGGAAAACTATGAGAGAATCACCTTCGTTTTCTACTTTAGAACATTGTGAACAACTGGAAACTCAATCAGAAACCATTTTAAATTAACTCAATAAGAAATACAACAAAACGACATGTCAGATCTCTTAAAGACTAAGTAAAAACGGAGCTACAAAAGAGTTTGAAGTTGTGAAGTTAGTCAAACATGTACTACCTCTTTCACTGTCAAAGATCTTAATGCCAATCAATGGTATACCTCTAGACGTTTCATCAGTGGTACACTCGAACACCCCAGGTCTAAAATGCCTTTCTATGGAAGGCTTTAGAACCTAACACTTCCAGACAAAGGATACATGCTCCTATCTGTGCAAGATGGAGTCCCACAGGTTGGTCTGGACAAATCCTGCCAATCTGTGTATAAGGTTGTACTACGAATGGCTGACCTCCATTCATATAACTGGGTGGCACACCTCATCACAATGAATGGCTGTTTGGAGATAGAGGGGACCCAGCTTTTGAATTAGGATAGGACCTTTTAGCCAACTCTCCGATAATAAAACTGCTATATTGTGTAAAATGCCAGCTGACTTTCCTGCTGCTACGAAAGTGGTCATTTTGTGATGCACCAAGCATTCCAGAGAATATCATTGCTGAGCAGTCTGTGGAAGGGAAGCTAGCTGCCCCAGGCTGCCTCAATCCCACCATTCCAGGATGGGACTGGATTGGTATCTCTTGGAGATTGACCATAACAAATCCTTCCCCAAGTTGATGGCTGAGTATGGCCTTCACAATCACAGTTGTATAAGTACCTACAGCTGTGACATGCTCTTGGATCACCATATGCAGTCCCTGAATGTTGTCCACTGAAAGCTAAACTGACTATTAGGATGCTTGAGGCCAAAGGTGTGTTTTAAGTGTTGAGAAACACAGAAAATAAATGACCCAGATGGTTTTGCCCCACTTAAGGAAAAATGGGAACTAGACGTTGAGCTCTTGACAGGCGAGGACTGGTCTGAAGTGAAAATGGTACAGAGGGTTGTATTTATCTCAGCGAGGCTCTGCTTGATACTGTTTGATTAGTTATTGAATTTCTTATTTCTTTCATTTATTGGAATGTAATAATAATGATAATAATGATAATTACTTGAGCTTATTACATCCCCTGACCGCTGTGCATGGACGTCAATTCACTGAAATGGCAGGGGTAGCAAAAGTGACATCACGCTGCCCTTGACCTCCATTTACTCACACGCTTACTTACACATACACACAAACTCACACTTACATACACTCTCTCTCACATAAACACACTCTCACCCGCAAGCACGCACACAACATACATTCAAAAGCATTTTGTACTTACCTCCCCTTCCATGGAACGGCAAATTCCAGATAATGGTACTCCACTTTTATTACGCTAATAGCGAAAAATACATTATTATTCACTATTAGAGTAATCAAAAATTGACAGAACACAAAGAATGTGGAGGCCCAACTGACGTGCATAAGGACGAGCTGCCATTATGTTCCTGGCACTGAATTTGCCACCTCTGAGGCTAGGATGGCAAAGGCAGTTCAGGGGTCGGAAAGGGCAAGCCCTGGATTGCAGCTGCGTCCCCTGGCGACCCCAAAATGACGTCCATGCCGCTGTGGTGGATGCACATCGGGCTTTCACTAAATTGCCCAAACTGTACAGATGCCATAAGTGACTTCTTCTAGATGGTGTGGCCACGTGTAGCCATTCAGAATTATTTGGAGATATGGCACTTATCCTATTAAAATTGTAGGGGCTTCCCATGGTATTAGGCATCAATGCAGATATATTAACAAGTATATCTTGCTAACAAGGTTAAAATGCTAGTACGCCTGGGTTTCCTAAATGCCACTTAGCTGGATAATTGGGTGTGCCCTAAGCACCACATTCACAAGAATGGGTTAGCGGCATCAACTGTTCCCTGTCGGAAGCACTGATGTAACAGATGTGGATGCGCCCTGGCAAACACCAGAAGATTTAGGGCCCTTGGTGGGAATACTTTGGTATAATGCCCCAATTCATGAATTGTGATGCCCGATATTTTTGGTATCCGTTGCCAACTTCTTCATGTTTTCTTTTACCATTCATTCACATGACCCCCAGATTGATATGTATGCCAAGATGCCTCTGTAAACTGTGTCCTAATGGGAATGTCACTCCACAGTGCATGATACTGTTTTGGACTTTGATTATCGACGTAAAAACTAAAAAATATGTTATTAAAAATACACTTGGGGATTTTCCCATTGTTGGAGATAAATACAAGCACGGAACTCTGTAATTTGTGTATATTTTGGTAGCGTTTGTAATTTTCGAGAATTCCTCAAGCAGAGTTAGAAACAGATCATGGGTTGTGTAGTTTTTACCCATGATGTTAACAATGAGCCATTTGAAGACAGGATCATTCATTACCTCAGCTCACTGATTTTATAATACATTTTTCAGATTATCATTTTTAGGTGTGGACTAGAAAGAGTTTTTGACTATCTGGCAAACTTTAGTAACAAATGAAAATAAATAATAGTAATAATAATAATATCATCATTATTATTAGTGGCATTGTTATTATTATTATTATTATTATTATTATTATTATTATTATTATTCAATAAGGGCATTGGCTCAGTGTCCGTCAGCTATTGCTTGCAGAAGGTGTCATTCATATTATGGAGCAGCCCACAGTAAATTGGAATGCTAATATGAATCAGGCAGAGCAGCATCCCTGAGATTGTAATTGCTCCACCCAATGACAGATGGCCCAGTGTTCCTGCACCCATATTTCCTAGGTGCGATCAAGATGTCTGATTGTACTGGTCAGAAAATAACCGGTCAGTAACATTTTTGAAGGTTTAGGTTTGGGACCCTCCTCCCTGTAGAACCTCTCTGCTCACTCACACCCTTACCACCGGCCCCCTATGGCCCTCTCTTCAGTGGCTTCAATGTTCTCATTTACCAATGGATCAAATCAGACAGTAAGGGCCATATTCATGAAAAGCGGTGCATCATGTCATGTTTCTGGGCCCTCTACCTCCAGAACACCGCCCTGGTGTAAGGGTTTACAAATTGGCGCAATTTGTGCATTGCACCACTTTGTAAATATGGTGTGGCGTTTTTGGCACTTTAACGTCACATTAGCATAAAGAAAATAATGCTATTTTGGCACAAGGTGGTGCATGGGCTTATAAATATGTCCCTAAATGTGCGTTAATGAACACAGAACAGTAAATTCCATCCATAATTTAATCTGGGGAAAAATAGGTTTACCAGGTTATTCCCCATTTTCCATGGGTTTTACTCATAAGAGTGGGATTTAAGTATGAGGATAATTGCTGGAAATGTTATTCCCAGGCACATAGTAATCCTATTATCTAAATCCCACTAACTAAAAAAATTGGGTCTCACAGTAGGACAGCGGGTCAGCCCTTTCACCTACCACTTTGTTAGAAAAGACATCCACAGGTTGGTTGAACCCATGAAATAAACATTCACTGTTTGTAGTGTCACTCTTCTTCATTGATGATATTTTGCGTCCCTGTGTCTGACTAAAGTTTGGAAATTACCGGTACCAAAAGGCACAAGAGTCCTTTTGCTTCTTGTTTTCTTTTCCATCAAACATTCCTCAGGGCTCAGTGGCAGCAGATTGAATATGTCTTTAGAAAACAGGCAATTTAATATCAGTCTTAAGTAACAGCCTCCAAAGTGTTTTGGTTGCTGGAATCATTTTAACGCCTTTTCCTGTTCTGATGTTTTATCATCCGATTCACACATTTTTGGAGCTCGAAATGCTGCTCGGATGAGCACCTTAGCTGTTGTGGGCTGCGCAAAGCTATATACCTTCCCACTGATGCCCTTTTCTTTATGGCAGAAAGCTCTGAGTGAAACAAGCCAGAAAATGATACCCCCCTTAGGTCCAAGTGGGTTGCAAGGTCTCAGCCTTCCCCACAGGCAGACAGACAGCAGGAACCTTCTATTCTGTTCTTTACTAAATCATGTTGTGCTCTGAGGAGTGGTGATTGGGGAGCTAGTCTCATAGTGATCACTAGGCAGTGATTGCTGATAAGTTAGCTTGAATCCCAAGAGAATTCCCACAGGCCACCCTGCCCTCCTTTTCAGACAACAGGTCCTATTTGCTGTACTGCAAACCATCTCAGAAAACCCTTCTCTGGAATCTTTCAAAATGGCAGGACCCCTGTGTCAGTATATGGAGCAATGAATTCCTGCGCAGGGTCAGTCCCATAGAGATGTGGGAACATCTCTACAAAAGAAAACTTAAGTGGTTCTGAGGCCAAACGGCCCCTCCTCCATTGTCAGAAACCATTTGTCACAGCTTCAAAGGCATACCTGTAACTTTAGCACTAATAACCTTAAACATGCTATCTTGGAAGGTTCCTATCAATTCTTTGTAAGGTCATCTGTTAATCCTATCTACTACTCTTTCCCACCTTTATTTTAAAAACCGCTAATAATTACTTTGTCTTCCTAACAGGGGGCATGTCCGTCTCATTATCTCATTGTGCAGCCACCCCCCTGGGTTTCAACAACATAAAGGTGTTGACAAGAGGATAATTCAATACACAGTACTTTTGTCCAACTAATACGCAGACAAATTAAGCATCCTTCAGAGGACACAGGAACAATTTGTGTTAATTGTAATAAATGTATTGTTACGCAAGAAAGGACAAAGAAAAATAATCATTATTCAGAAAAGGCGTACCTGCCAGAAAGAGCGTTTTACTTCTTTAAGGAAAATAATAACACATAATAAACAAAAATAAAATTTCAGCACATTGTATAGTAGGGATTGAACACAGCACTGATCTGACCCGAATGGTGATCAAAAAGTTGTAAATTGGGGGTCACAGTATTGCTGATCCACAGTTGCAAAGAGAAGTTCATCCTGTGATACTCCCATTGTTAAATTTTACACAATCAAAGACAAATGCGATCTTGTTTACTAATTAGCAAGAAGGGGTAACGTCTCAACATTTCAGTCATTGTAGTATTATAAGCGATACCATCTTAAGGGCAGTCCTTAGAGTATCATTTGAAAACCCCGTTGATTGTGATTTGGTAACATGTCAAAAGAAAGCTTACAATTGGCCAAAATATTTTGTGGCCATACATTTAAACATTCAAAAAAGTAATTAATACTGATATTACAATTGAGCAAATCAAAATGGCTGACACCCGTGGTGAAATGCTGCTGGTTCCTAGAGGCATCCGGAATCTGAGAACATTTCACCACAGATGCCTGCTTTTCCAAGGCACACTTAATAGCACGTAGCTAACGCTTAGTGTATGAAATTCCACATGTAAAAAATGTGTCTATTTTGACACAAGCTGCTGTATTTCTTAGGCTATCACAATTACTCACGGCATTGGCAGGCTTGAAAGCGTGCCTGGAATGCTTCTCACGTGGGTGGACTCAAGCTACACTGCAGCCCACATGAACATTCAGATTTTATGCCACTCATGCCCTCCTGCACGACACTTCTGTGGCCTCACATAAAGTTAAATTAGCCAAGTGGATCCAATATCCGATTATGATTGGGGGACTGGCTAGTTGTCTCCCAATGCTCAAGCTCAAAATATCTGCCAGTAAATCTAGACTCACAAAATTAAACAAATATTGAGAAAACCATTAGCAAAAGGGAAGGTCATGAATGGGTTAGCTATGTTGCATTTGCCATTAATCACTACAAGGACATGGAGATGGCTAAAATGCACATGAATCTAGAGTTGTTACATTTTGCTAGGAATAAATAATGTTTTATCTAAAGGATGTGGTATGGAACACCTTCACAGCATACTTTAACTGCTTGTGTTATCCATTTAAAATATATGACATTTCAAATAATGTTCATAATTTATTTTTTTATTTTTTGTCAGCATGAAACCACAGACAAAAATTTGTCACCTGATGGGCAGTATGTTCCCCGAATAATGTTTGTCGGTAAGTAGAAATCAAAGATTTCAGTTTCCTTGGTCTCAACAATGAACATTGAACTACGCTGAGTAATAATAAAAATGTGTGAGAAGCATATTCAAACAGAAATTCAGTCACAGTATAATGTCCATGAGCAACTTAAAAGTATACAAACAACTTCTGACGTGTCTGCTTTGCTGAGTGTTAGAAATGGGGTTTCTGGTTGGCTAGGGTATGCACCTCAGCCAGGCAGAACTTACCCACTCTAGTCAGGGCAAGGGAGTTACACGTCCAAGATAACCCCTACTCACCCCCTTGGTAGCTTGGCACGAGCAGTCAGGCTTAACCCGGAGGCAATGTGTAAAGCGTTTGCACAACACACACAACACATGTGACGCAATATCCCCACCACAAAGGAAACACAACACCAGATTATATGAAAATATACTGTATTGTACACAACACAATTATCAGACCAAACATCACATATCAGTACTATCCTGCTACCTTAGCAGTTGTCAGAACGGTACACATTAGTTACTCTGCAAACTAGCAGTAGTCACACATAACACACAGGTTACTTAGTATTCTGCAACATAAGCAGTAGTCAGGAAACACATTATCACATTAGAACACTTGTCATAAGAATATCATAAAACGCCCATAGTAGGAACATTAGAAAACATATGGCAAGTTAGGGAAACATATTAGCAAGCATGTCCATAAAAGGAACATTTGCATACACATATGTAAAAACATCAAACGCAGGTAGGTAATATATGAATCAAACAAAAGTCTGTAGAAAGAACTTTTGATTGCAACTATATTGGTCCTTTAAACAGTACCTGGTTGGATGAAGGCACCTCCAGTGCCTAGAAGGCGAACAATGGGGACCCTGGCGCTCCTATGCGCAAAACGGGGGCCTCCCTTATACTCTGGGGTCAGAGGGGAGCGACATGCACCTCCTCTCGTTTATAGACAGGCCCCTCTGGGGACCGTGATTACTGGGGGCCCCCCAGGGCCTCAACTGGCCCTCACGAGGGGGGCCAAAGCCAGCAAAAACGACTTAGGGCAGGAGGGGGGCACCACGCACCCCCTCCGGTTTAATGACAGGCCCCTCCCGGGACCCGTGATCTCTGGGGGTCCCCCCGGCCCTCCACTGGCCCTTCCACCAAGCTGGGGGGGGGGCACAATAATGCCCGTTTTACCTAACAGCAGAAAAGGAGCGTCCTGCTCCTAACGCAGAGGCCAGGGGGAAGGGGGCGCTCCTTGCGCCTTCCCATGGTCCTGCCGTGAAGCCACAAGAAGATCAGACCCCTCCTGGAGCCCGAGCAGACACTCGCCTGCACCCGATGCGGTGCGCGAGTGTTCTTCCAGCTTCCCGGGCTGCTGCGGTGATCTTATTTAAAGGGGCACAGTGCAGCAAGGAGCCTACGAGCTCCCAAGGCTCCATAAGCGCGCTGCAATCAGCGCTATGGCAGACGCAACCACGGAGAAGCACCCCTCGTGAAGAAATGGATGCAGGGGTCAGGGGCCACAGCATCCTGCCCCTGGGGAGCAGAATCTTAAGACAAGGTCCTCAGGTGGAGGGCCCAGCTACAGGCCAGCACAAGGGAAAGGCAGCAAGTGGCAAGTCCTTCACAGTGACCAGGCAGGTCACAGGTCAGCACAGCAGCAGCAGTTCATGGCGGTTCCTGGTGAGTCCTTGCAGCCTTTGGTGTCCAGTTCCAAGATGATTCCAAGAGTCTCCAAATTGTGGGGAAATTTCCCCTGTACTTATAGTCAGTTCTTACAGTGTTTTACAATGGTAGGGAGAGGAGGTTCCAGCCAGTTACAACTGGTTCTGGGAGTGCCCCCTCTCTCCTTTCAGCACAGGCTCCAAACATCAGTGGGGGGTTAACGACCCTATTGTGTGAGGCCAGGGCACAGTCTTTACAAATGCAGGTGTGCCCCGCCTCTCCCTTCTCTCAGCCCAGGAAGACTATTCAGTATGCAGATGCACCTCTGTGACACCTCCACCCTCCCTGTGTACAGGCTGTCTGAAAAGTATGCAGAAAGCCCCAACTGTCACTCTGCCCAGACGTGGATTGGAGTCAAGCTGCAAAACACCAGAGTCATAAGCACAGATAAATGTGCACTTTCTAGAAGTGGCATTTCTGTGATAGTAATAAAAAATACACCCACACCAGTAAGCAGTATTTATTATCACCATCACAACCATACCAAACACGCCTACGCTACCCCTCATAAATCAGACAATACCCCTTACACATAAGGCAGGGCATTTCTAATGCAATCCTATGAGAAGGCAGCACTCACAGCAGTGAGACACCAAGTTAGGCTGTTTGTCACTACTAGGACAGGCCATGCAATATGGCACATGTCCTGCCTTTCTACATACATGGCACCCTGCCCATAGGGCTAGCTAGGGCGTACCTTAGGGGTGACTTACATGTAGTAAAAGGGGAGTTCTGGGCCTGGCAAGTAAGTTTAGATGCCAGGTCCCTGTGGCAGAAAACTGCGCACACAGGCCCTGCGCTAGCAGGCCTAAGACAGGTTTTTAAAGTCTACTTCAGTGGGTGGCGCAAGCAGTGCTGCAGGCCCACTAGTAGTATTTAATTTACAGGGCCTGGGTATAGAGATACCACTGTGCAAGGGACTTATAGGTAAATTAAATATGCCAATTAGGTATAAGCCATTCATACCAACTTTAGATGGGAGAGCACCTGCACTTTAGCACTGGTCAGCAGTGATAAAGTGCTCAGAGTCCTAGAGCCAACAGCGAGAGGTCAGAAAAATCAGGAGGAAGGAGGCAAAAAGACTGGGGATGACTCTGCGTAAGGCAAAAATTCCAACACTGAGCCTCATCAGCAAGGTGCAGTTTGATTCCTTTGACACATAAAGCTGAAAACTGACCTCTCCGCATACAAATCTCACAACACCCAGTCCTTGGAAATCATCCTTTTCTGCCTGGCCAAACAAGATTTTTTGCCTTCTTCTGAACCCTAGTTTTTCTGTAGTTAGAACTATGGGCCTGATTTAGAATTTGGCGCACATGTTACTGTCTCACAAATGCTACGCATATTTTATCTGCATATTTTATTTTATATTACAATCTTCATAGGTTATAGTGGAAATGTAATATGGCAGACAGGATATCCGTCACATTTGCAGCAGAGTAACCCCCTCGGCCAGACTCCAAATCAGGCCCCATGTGCACTGTTACCCATGTTAAACAGGATTACAGTGCCCCTGCTCCGTCTTTAACTATATCATAATTGGCTTAAATCTGATTGGCTCAATTAACTTTCCTAGAAGGTCACAAAGTATGGTGCAGAAATATACACCAGATATGAAATATTAAACGCCACCTGTGGACTGCAGCACTTTTTGTGACATTCACTACAGTGGAAGTAATAACACAGCTTCAGGCCTTTTGTGTGTAACCTGAAAGTAGTAGCTTCAACCCTACTGCACTGTCTGTCCAATTCACACTTTACCAGATAGGAAACTAGATAAAAATCAAATAGGTTATCTTGAAGCACACCCAGTTGCCTAAAAGGTAGGGTGGATAATATTTGAGAGTGGGACATGTGTGACATTAGAAATTTAGCTTTTAGAAAGTTATATTTACCTGACTGCGACTGTTGAAGGCTAATATGCAATATTTAATTGTGGCAACCCAGTTTAATGTAGAATGATAGAATGCAGTGGTCCGTATGATAGCTAGATACTTTTTACCAACGGCAGTCGCTCTTGGGCAAGAACAGTGTGTAGGAGGCTGGCCTGGTTTGTAGTGGGTACCTAAGTTACTTACACCTTATACCAGGTCCAGTTATCTCTTATTAGTGAAATGTAGCCAGTGTCTAGAAGCCAGGCTCTCTAGGGGTAGTGTGGATGAGCAGACAAGGCCTAACTAGGAGATATGCAAAGCTCATGCAATACCACTGTAGCCGCACAGTACTCACACACATGAAAGAAAATACTCAGTGTTACAAAAATAAAGGCACTTTATTTTGGTGACACAAATGCCAAAAATACCATAGGGACTATGCTCCCTTAGGAGGTAAGTAATACACAAATTATATATACTAGTATGCAGAAATAGCTGTGAAAACAGTTAGAAAACAGTGCAATTAGTGAAAATCATAATAGTTAGAAATGGGCCTGGAGGAACAAAAACCATATACTAAGAAACTGGAATGCGCAAGTCGGTTTCCCACCTCAGCAAGTGTATTGTGTAGAGGGGCACTGGGAGTATTAGAAAACACCAAAGGTAAGTAATAGAACCCACTGCAGAGCCCAGGAAAGCAGGAGTAAATCACAGTAACTTTCCTAGAACATACAAGAACACGAGAATAAAGATATTGCAAGAACCAGAATAGACTGAACGACACCAACAATGAATTCCTGGACTTTAAGACCAGTGGAAGAAGGGGACCAAGTCCAAGAAGCACTGAAGAGTCCAGGGAGAACAGGAGCCCCTGCTAACCCGGATGAAGGTGCAAAAGAAGAACCACAGGTAAAGAACAGCAGTCCGTACTGCACCCAAGAATACAGATGGGGGTTCCTGGTTGGTGCAGAAGATGTCCTACGCCGGATGGATGATTGCAGTCTGGTCTGCACGACTGTATTCTGCCAACAAGCCTTGGCACACGGAAGAAAATGGTGCAGCGGAAAATGGTGCAGCCTGGAACCAGGAGTGACCTGGTGGACTTTACCCAGGAAGCGGAGTCAGAGGGTGCTCTCAGCAACTCATAGAGCCCTCAGAAGACCAGGCAGCATGCACAGGAGTCCCACAGCATGGGGACAAAGAAGGTGCAAAAGGAGGCCCATGCAGCACTACACAAAAGGATCCCACGCCGCCGGAGAACCATGCAGGAAGCTGTGCATCGCAGGAAGGAGTGCTGGGGCTTGGAGCTGTACAGTGGATGAAGACGTTTGTGGAAGGATGCCAACAAGCCTTGGCGACTTCAAAACATGCAGTGCACAGGGGTTCTGTCTTGCATGGGGAGGCAAGCTCTTACCTCCACCAAAGTTGGACAGTTGGACATCAGGACTGTCGGGACCACTTCAGTCCACCACCCGTGATGCAGTATCCATGCAGCTCATCAGGAGAGGGGTCCCACACAACAGGTCGTTGTTGCAGAGGGTGGCCTGCTGAAGCAGGGGAGTGACTCCTTCACTCCAAGGGAGATTCCTTCGAGCTTCTGGTGCAGACTGAAGACAGGCTCTCACCTGAGGATGCATGAAATCATACAACCAATGCTTGCAAAAGCCTTGGGGTATGATTCCAACATGTTTGATACCAAACATGGCCATATTCGCAATTACCATTGTGAAGCTGGACATAGGTGGTGACCTATGTCCAGTGCACGCGTAAAATGGCGTCCCACACTCACAAAGTCTGGGAAAATGGTCCTGGAGGTAGTGGGGCACCTCTGCTAGTGCAGGGTTGCCCTCTCACACAGGTACTCTGTACCCAGCCTTCAGGGCTGGAAGGCCTGCAATAAGGGTGACTTATAAGTGACCTGGTGCAGTGTAAATGGCAGTGAACAAAAGAAATGCTGCAGCCCATAGGGATCCCCTGAAACCCCAATGCCCTGGGTGCCTAGGTACCATATACTAGGGACTTATAAGGGGGCACCAGTATGCCGATTTTGGGTGAAATACTGAGTTATCAGTATGCAGTGATAAAAGTTAGAGGAGAGAGAGAGCATAATCACTGGGGTCCTGGTTAGCAGGATCCCAGCGAATACAGTCAAACACACTGACATCAGGCAGAAATCAGGGGTAACATGCCAAAGAGAGGGTACTTTCCTACACTGTGACCACCAAGAATGCTGCATATTCTGCATTAAGGAACAACAATCTTCATTCTATAGCAAAGTCATTTTTACAAAATTCAACCAAAGGATTCACACACAAATTGTGTTAATGCAATTAAAGAGATAGTTATACAAATGAGATAAGGGTGTTATAATAATAGCTACGTTTGGGACATCCTAGCTTTACCTATTCTAAATTCAACTCAACTCAATGCAGTCATTTCAGAAGTAGTGTTCAGAGGTGCATTGCAGTTCAACAGAATATCAGACAGAATGTATATGATTTCTATTGTCAATTTGGACTGGCAATAAAGTTTGAAGTTAAAATACATTTTTTCTGACCTCCAATGTAATTCATCAAACAAGTTGTGGTCAGCCTTGATTTGTGATTGCCAAATTGATGTGGAAGTATACATTATATTTTGAACCAATGGAATGAATCTCTTGAGGACAGCAGACTGTATCCCAATTTATTTAAAAGGGGGAGAAATGTGACCCACGTTACTACCCAAAATATTTTTGATGGGATACCAATCTGCACTTGTAATAATGTATGTTTAAATAAATTTTTAATGCTTGTAAAATATAATTTTGTCTTTTCAGCAAGGGAATCATAAAAAGAAGGGCAGATATTTACAAACATTCCCGGTAGTACTCCTGGAAAGTTGTGTCAGACACAGGTTTTCAGGCGCAATACTGGAAGTGTCATGTGACATTTTGCAAGGGCTCCTATTGCCCATGTGCGGGGATCTCACCACAGGGAGGGTTTGAGCCTCCTCCTCAAACGCACATTTTTTCTCCATGAGGATAAACATTTTTCCTACACCCCTACTAAATCTGAGGGTGATGCATTTCAATTCCCTACTGCTTCTCAACCTTCCTTTCATTGTGGAAGGGGAATTATTTCAGTCCTTGGCTGGATTAAATCTATGACATCTGGGAATAGGTCAGATTGAGGTTTGGACGTGCCCACAAACGTGCATGCGTGTTTGCATTTCCAGTCTTCCAAGGCAAGGCATGCCTAAGAACTTCACATGCCTTGAATCTGTACATTTCTGCACCCTGATATTGAAAAATTGATTTACACCTGTCAGGAACCTAAATTCCTGGCAGATGTAAACGTGGTATTTTAACCATAAACAAGTAGGAATATTGGATGAAGTCAACTACCTAAGTCACTGAAGAGGTATGTTCTTGTCCCTGATGTGAACATCCCATAATCTCTCAATCTCTCCCTAGTCAATGTATTTGCTACCACTTCATATTTCTTCCTAACTACTGAGTGCATAACTTCCAAGCCTAATATTTTTGTAATACACACACTACTCCTGTGCTTCTCTCCCGCGCTCTATGTTCTCTCCCAGGTGTGCTAATAGCTATCTCTCTTGTTACCAAAATCGCCTGCCAAATGTGCTGCTTTCTACTACAGGTGCTTCTCTCCCTGTACTGTTATGCTCTCTCCCTTTTTCACTTTCCTCCCCTGATTTATTATTATTTTATTGCTCTGCTCATCAGTTCCACTGTTATCCAAATATCCCAGTGGTCCTTTTGTCTATCCTTTTACATCCTATAGAAAATGCATTCTCCCTACTCCAATGACATTTTTTATTCACCAATCCATCTTTGATTGGAAAAAAATAATGCATACATCATAACACATGGGCACGCCTACACAATAATGCAGCTGCATCATCGCAACTCTTTTTTTTCTTTTTCATTGATGCTGCAGAGCATTACCAAAAAAGCTGCTTGCTGATGATGTACAGTTTCTCCAAAAGACACTGGCAAAGAAAATAGGTCCCAAATGTGAGACTTTTGCTTTGCTTGTTAAATCATGTTTGGAAACCTCAGTCCAGGGAACAACCGTGTGCTTTCCCTAATGCCATTCTTTTCTGGCCACCACCCCTGTATTTAAAGTCAGCCACAGGAGGTCGTAAATAGTGGCCTACCTAATCAATATTCATTATGAAGAATGGGTTGCGAATCTCTGTTGCAAGAGATTCTGTGATCTGACATATTAGTAAATAGGTTGCATTACACAATTGAAGACTGGTTGTAAAAACTTGGTGGGCAATTTGCAACCACTTTCTGTGACCAGTATCCTAGTACTTTGTACAGTTTATCCTGAATGGTTGAAAATATGTATAATATAGCCCTCCTTCTCCCTTCACCAAGTCTTTGAAATTGCTGAAAAAATCAGCTATAATAGGTTCTCAGTGAAACAACGCAATTCAATAAAACCTACCATTACTTAGATGGTAATGTAGCAAAAATGTTTTGATGGGATGTTTTTACCTATAGGTTTAATCCGCAAAATATGTTTTAGCTGAAAAACTGTTCTTTGCAAACCCTGTTTTGCTGTAATGACCACAGCTGACAAATCTTTAAAAATCTGTCAAGCTTCGCAAACATTTTTGGGGGAATCTTAAAGACCCATACATTTAGTGTGAGTGCTTAATGTAAGCAAGAACATCGAATTAAGTTATGATCATAATGATTATCTCAGCAGATATTTCTGTAGCTTATTGTCCTGCTTTTCTTTCACAGATCCCACATTAACTGTAAGAGCTGACATCACTGGAAGATACTCAAATCGGATGTATACCTATGAGCCACAAGACATGCCATTATGTAAGAGCTGAAGCATTAATTCTTATGTTTTTTCACTGTTCTCTATAGCTAGTTTTATGCTTCATTGTGTCCTTTTGCACAGATCACTTTCACATGTTAACTTTTTAAATATTGACTGCTACTTTTAGAATCAATCTTTATCTTGGGTTCTTATCTTGGTCAGAAATAAATAAATAATTACATGCGTATATTCTCAGTATAAGACTTGAAATGTGTATATTAGCAGTCAAATAAACAAATATTAAAGTTTCCAGTCCTCAAATACTGATCCAGATAAAATCATAAATTTAGTTAAAAATAGGACCATTAGAAAATTGAAATGTTTATAGTTCTTCTGCTGCTAACGAGACAATATAATGTTCCTTAAATGGGCCCACGTTTTTACTCTGCAGTAGCTGAGCAGTGACAGTATTGGCAAGAACAACAAGCATTTGTTATGCAATGGGTCTTGCTCGAGTTAGAGCTATTGGTGCTGTAAATTCCTAACTGGACTTTTCTTGCCACATAACTTGAAAATGATAAGTAAAACAGTTGACATAAGTGATCCGATTCAAAGCGCCACGGCTGCCATGAGCGCAAAGGAGAGATACAAAAGAAAAAAGAAGTTGGCTCGCAGTCAAACGTATCGGCAATCATGCAATTAACAATGTTAATAAACAGCTTATTACTATCTGAGGATCTGATTGTTTTTTATATGTCAATAAATTTTCATGTGAAGAAGTTAGAAACAAAGGTATTTAACCAGAAGCACAGCACAGTGCTGTGTAGTGAGCAGAAGTGTAACAAAAAAATTATTGTGAGTATCGGGCGGTTGCTAGTCTTTGCAAATAGATTGCAGCAAAGATATATAAACAAAATAAATAAAATAAAAAATGTGTTCATAAATGAGTGCTAAAATGTAATTTCCTAGCCGTAAACACTTTGTTTGAACATCAGTTACTGTATTACAGAAATAACATGATGTCTGTAGAGTTGTAATGCATAGAGGAATTTATATTCATTAAAAACTATTGCCAGATTAATTTGATCAGGCCACATTTATTTACCTGGTGTGGCATGAACACAGACACACACTGAGAAACAAGCAAATTTTCTGTATGCTATTTTTACCAGTGTATCACAGCTGATTTAGCGACTGGTAAACATCGCTGTAAATTAGAAATATAACCACTAAAGAAGCATTAAGATTAGAGGGCAATCTCTGAATTTGAATCTAAATAGCTTCAGCATTGTCCAAGTGACAGTGACTCTCTAAAGATCATGAAAGAAGATGTCCATAGATGACCAAACTTCCACCTTAACTGAATAGCCCAACACCCTGCAATAGCATTTCTGATCTTTTTGTTCTGACCCAAGGCATACCTTATTACATTTCCTTTGTCTTACTAAGATATGCATTACTCTTTCAGAGTGTGCTTGGAGAGGTTGCATTTAAGAATTTATCACCCAATAATATTAGCTTTCAGACCTCCAATCTGCAGGCCACGAAAACAAGAAATGGAGAAACTGAACAGCAGCCCCTAATATAACAACCACCCTCTCCCAAGCCCACTGGCGGGGTAACATTATATTATTTTCTAATAGGTGAGGGCTCTATGTTAGTTAGGGCCAGATGTAGCAAGCATTTTGCATGGTGCAAACTGCAAAAATCGAAGTTTGCGCCATGCAAAATGCACATTGCGATGCTCATTCACAATTTGCAAGTCGGTACCGACTCGCAAATTGTGAATGCTACTCGCAAATAGGAAGGGGTGTCCCCTTCCTATTTGCGACTCGCATCACGATGCTAAATTGCTTTCTGACCGCGAATGTGGTCGCAAAGCAATTCACAGTTACCACCAGTGTCACACTGGTGTTAACCCATTCGCAAAAGGGAAGGGGTCCCCATGGGACCCCTTCCCCTTTGTGAATGTTGCCCAAAATGTTTTTTCAGAGCAGGCAGTGGTCCAGTGGACCACTGCCTAGTCTGAAAAAACGAAACCAAATGGTTTCATTATTTGTTTTATTTTGCAACACGTTTTCCTTTAAGGAAAACGGGCTGCAAAATAAAAAAAAACTGCTTTATTTAAAAAGCAGTCACAGACATGGAGGTCTGCTGTCTTCAGCAGGCCACCATCCCTGTGAGTGCAGGGACTCGCTATGGGGTCGCAAAATGTGACCCACCTCATTAATATTAATGAGGTGGGTCTTTGTGACCCCATAGCGAATCGCAGACGTGTCTGAGACACCGTTCTGCATCCAAATTTGCGAATCAGAAATTGCGAGTCGCACCGACTCGCAATTTCCGATTCGCAAAATCGGAACTTCCTACATCTGGCCCTTAATCTTCTCACTCAACCCTCTGTAATGTGTGAACATGCTTTCGACTTCTGAATGAACCATCTGTTTGTTGGCTTGCTATCTACAACACATTTTTTTTACGTACTGCCCATATAAATCTAGTGTAAACTAACTGCCACAGAAAACTGTCCGAACCAACAATATTTTCTTCAGTGGATATTTTTTTTCATCAGATTGAAAAAAAATCACATAAAGCTTTGTCCCAAAATATGAATACGTATAAAGTCTACCAGACACATGCTGTTGAACAGTATATTTATTTTTAGGTAAAGGCTAAAAGACAAAATGGACTTTTGCTTTCTGCACTATTTTTGAGGGAAAATATATGCATAACCCACATTACTCCTGATTGGATTTTACTAGTTTATGAAAAATGCCATTTAGTTTTCCATTCTAAAAATGAATATAAAAATGAAAATTGATCTAAAAATCAGCCTCATAAAAAATTACAATTCTAAAATCGGGTTTGATGGAGCAAGTGCTCCTATAATGCAACTTGGACACTTCGAATCAAAAGTGTCCATATTGAGGCAGTGGGCCCCAGTCAGCTGACCAGACCCTGAAGTTGGGCCCATTGCAGTGCAGACCGAGTTCTGGCCCGGAGAATGAAAATGAAACCTTAGAACTGAAGAAAAAGCAACAACAAAAACAAGCTTTTGAGGAGAGACGTGATGACTGCACTGCATCGCGCTGTGTAAACATCTGAAGCGAAATTGGAAAATAAGGCTGGAAAAGTATTTTATTTTTAATTTTAACAGAATGAAAAGTCTTGCAAGCATTCTTGCCTCACTTTTCAACTAGCAGAGCAGCCTGAGAACATTTATGACCCTAATAAAGGAGATAAGCAATGCCCTGTGTGCTATGTCATGAGTGCTGGCAGGGAGGAGCCCTGGAGAGAGAGACTCGAGATGAGATGCGAGGCTGAGGAAGTTTCACATCATTGCTTCTAGGTTTAGCTACATTCTACCAGAAAGGGCATATTGTAGCTTTCGTGAGCAGTGAGCTAAACGTGTTTCTTTTGTAAAATAAACTTATTTTAGGAGCCAGAGGAACAATAGGACAGCACTGGAATAAAGCCAAAAACAAATGTCAGCGACATGGGAGGAATGGAATGCTGCAATAAAACACAGGCAGCCTAAAACACTCACAGTGAAAGGGGAGCACCAAAGAAATAACAAAAATAGGGGGTCATTACAACCCTGGCGGATGGCAGCGAACCGGCGGTAAGACCGCCAACAGGCTGGCGGTCTTACCTTGGTGTATTATGACCATGGCGGTTACTGTCATGGTCAACCGCCGGTTCTCCGTCCCGCCCGCCAGGGCGGAGACGACCGCCGGGTAGGAGACCTGGGTCTCCAGCCCGGCGGCCGTCAGTATACCGCTGGCGGTATTTGGACCCGTCTTACCGCCGTGGATTTCCAGCGGTTTCAACCGACATGAAATCCATGGCGGTAAGCACTATCAGTGCCAGGGAATTCCTTCCCTGGCACTGATAGGGGTCTCCCCCACCCCCCACCCCCACCCCGACTCACTCCCCTACAACCCCCACCACCCCTGCCACCCCCCAAAGGTGGCAGGGCCCCCCTCTCCACCCCGACCCCCAACATAACATTACTCACATACACCGACACGCATGCAGGCACCACCAATACACACACGCACACACCCCAACATACATGCCTACATCCACACACACAGTCAGACATGCACACCCACATTCAAACACACACGCACACATCCATACAGACATAACCACAGCCATACACGCACTCATTCCCATACACACAACACCCCGCAAGCATACATGCACGCACACACCCCCTCTACATATACACACGCACACCCCAATGCACGCACACAACACACAACACCCCCCCACCCCCTCCCCTAATGGACAATCGACTTACCTGGTCCGTCGATCCTCCGGGAGGGGACGGGAGCCATGGGGGCAGCTCCGCCGACACCACACCGCCAACAGAACACGTGATTCGCTGGACGGTGTTCTGAGGGCGTGGCGGTGGAGCAACCTCCACTTCCCCACCGCCGGCAAGTATGGCTGTTGATGGCTCTCCATCGGAATAACGACGGAGAGCAGCCAACAGTCATAATACGCCGAGCGGCAAACCGCCTGCACAGGCGGTCTTCCGCACGGCGGTCCCTCGGCGGTCTTGCAAAAAGACCGCTGAGGTCGTAATGACCCCCATAGTCTGTTATAGCAACAGATAAAGAAACCAAAGTGGAATAATACAGTAGTTAGTCACTGCTCTAGAACAGAAAAAGAAGGCAGAAAAAGAACTGACCACACTGCAACCAACAAATGAAATCGCTTTAAACCATAAGAAGTATAGTAAAAGTGCACAAGGTCGAACAATTGCACTCAACCTAAAAAGAAAGTTAGCATATCTCGGTCCTAAAGATGTCATTTCATGGCTACAGAGCAATATGAGCTTCATGGTGCTTGTATAGTGCACTGCCATTGGTTTTACTAAAAAAACTGTGGCACAAAAATAAGACCAAATTAGTCTTACAAAATTCTGAAAGGTCAGACAATGCTAGGGACCACAATGTGGATCTTAATGGTTTATTTCATTGTGCATGTCAGTAAGCAAAAAACATGCTAAAACAGAAAAGGGTCAAGGAAGTGCAAAGAGCAAGACTTTCAAATTCAAAATATTAGATGTGAAAAGCAATAAAAGAGGAGGTACAGAGACTACAAATAACAGGATGGAGGGGCAGAGAAAAGAACAGGAAAAAGGGCAGGGAAAAGGGGTAGGAAGTAGAGTGCGAAATAAGAATAATGATGAAAACCCCCAGGTAAATAAATGGACTTGACCATCTCCCCCCAAAAAACTTAATGTCACCATTATCACTAAAAAAACTATGCAAATGAATTGAAAAAAAACTTCAGACAGATCATCATAACACAATACTGCACATCTAGTCCTGGAATTTTATTAAAACACATGATACATTGCCAAAAACAGTTGAAAATCTTTCAAAGTCATGGTAAATTTGCATGTGAACATCAAAATAAATTTTGGGATATTAGGATTGGCATGTTACTTCGAAGACCTTGAATAGATTGCACGTAAATTATAGTTAAGAGATACCCTAAGGGAGGGAAACCCAAAGAACATTTCAAACTACCACAAAATAAAAACACAATTTCTTTTTACTCATTAGTCCTCAGTGTAGATAATTACATAAAAGTTAATTATGAGACATTAATACTCCAGTGTTAAAATCTGTATTACAGGAATAATGGCTCTTAGAATAAGTGTGTGAAAAGCTGAAGATATTGCTTGCCCGTGTTTATTTTGTTTTCTAAAAAAGCTAGCACTGACTAACATGTTAAACATATGAATGTTCTTACGTTATTTTGTGTCTCTATTTCTTGCAGTGGTGGAGAACATGCACAAAGCCAGCCGTCTTGTTCAGACTGAGCTTTAGATACACCATGGAAGATCTACCTAACCTCTGAGAGGTTCAGAAGGACAAAGAAGAAATGTTGCCAAATGTGAAACAGATTAATACTGAGCATTGGTTGTCATGACTTCATTTATAAGTATATACATGATACATGACTCCATCTTTCCCCACAGAACAACTCTTTGCCCTTTTATTAGAATAAATCATATTTCTACTTATTCAAAAATATTCATATTACACTACTTGGGCTACTAATTATACAGAAAGTTAGATACATTTAATTTCCCTATCCTATGAGCATCACAAAGGAAATACATCTGGCTTGAATGCACAGCAGAAAATTAATGTATAGTGCACTGTTGAACTGAAGACCAACAGCACTGAAAAAATTAACCAATATGATGAAATGGATCCTTCACATGTAACATGTCATTCTTAATGCTTATGATGTCATAGCCACAGGAGATTACATGAGACCCCGGCTTTACCTTACCTTCCTCATCCTTCTGCCATGTACAACTGAACGTTCATAAGTGTCTCTTATTCATCCTTGTGACTTGAATAAATGTCTAATAAAGGCAATGTGTTTTGGAATGTTTTCTTATGTAACAAATCATTAAATACAATTCATAACTAATTTATTAAAAACTGAAAATTAGTCATTCTACAATGAAAGAATGGAGTTAAGCCTATTTTGAATTACACAGTTAGGTGTAAAATGCAAATTACAGTTTCACAAGTCTTTCCCCCCAAAGATATTTTTGGGCTACTGCACATCCACATCACCGTTGAGCAATACAATTATTTGATTACAAATAAATCATACATTTTAAATTCATACAACAATGTAAAAAAGATTCAATGTTTTCCATCGTTATAGCACAATCTCTGTCTGGATAATGGGGACCGTGGGTCACATACAGAGAAAGTTTTTATGGGTACATACAATCCGTAGCAAAACCATTTTTATACAAATGACCTGAACCCATTTAGAATTCAGCACATTTTTACCAACTCCTAAAATGGGTTTGGGACTCCATACCAAAATCGTATTTGGAAGCGGTGTGTTGGGGGACATACTTTCTAAATAGCATCTGAGTTGAGTTGGTTATTCTTTTACAAAAGAGAAGGGGTCCCGTTGAGACCCCTTTTCCTTCTGAATGATACAAAAATGTTTGTGGGGGAGTAGGCAGTTGTCATCTGCCAAATTCTGTCAAAAATGTAAAAAAATACTTTTGTTTAAACACAGCACTGTTTCCTTTAAGGAAAATGACTACCCAAAATAAAAAAGTTTTATTTAATTTAAAGGCAATCACAGATATTAAGACCATAGTAGGCCACCATCTCTGTGATGCCCTCCAATGAGTGAGTCCTAATTTGGGCCATCCTTTCACCAATATTTATGAGGATGGTCAAATTGTGACCTGCTCCAAATAATAATTTTATAACTGACCTTTTAGTACATAGTGCCACATGTACAAATGTCAGGTTTTGCAACTCGCACATTGCAAGATTTAGTGATTTGCATTTTGCGAGTCCCAAAACCTGATGTACAACAGTTTCTCAGACACTGTTTGTGATTCACAAATGGGTCGCAAGGGACCTTCCTCATTAATACTCATGAGGCAGGTCGCAATTTGCGACCCATTTGGGAATGGCCACACTCAGAGGGATGGTGGTCTGCTCAGGTCAACAGACCACCATGTCGGTAACTGCTTTTGAAAAAAAATGTTTTTTTTTAATGCAGGCCATTTTCCTTAAAGGAAACTGAAAAGTTTGTTTTTAATTTTTTAAGAGTAGTCAGTGTTCCATGGGACTGCTGCCTGCCCTGAAAAAATGCTGATGCTCCTTCCCGTTGGGGACCCCTTCCAGTTTGCGAATGGGTTACCACCAATTTGAAGTTGATGGTAACTATGATTGTTTTGTGGCCACATTATCAGTCGTAAAACAATCATACCTCATTAGGTCTCTGTTAGGAAGGGACTCCCTTGGCACCTTCCCATCCAAATAGCGAGTCACAAACCCATTTTGCGTTTCGGTAATAGGTTACCAAACCACAAAATAGGATTTTGTACATAGGAAAATGTTTTTTTTGGGCACAAGTTTGCAACCAAAAAAAAGGTACATGCATGTGGCTCTTAGCAGCATAAAATTATTTATTGGTAGTAGAAAGTACTGGTTGAAAACTATGACCAGATTTTTGCACCTGGTTTAAGGCAAATGAGGCCCTATGTGTGTTAAGGAAGTGTACTAATACATGATCAATTGTATATTTACATTCATGGTATAATGCAATAGAATTGAGAAATCACTTTTCACTGTCTCACAGAAAACATGTTACAATAAAATGACAAAGGAAGCAACTATAGTAATGATCATGAGGATTAACCAGTGTGATTTTTATGTCAATGCAAATATTTGATCTCTTGTATTCTGGATCTTGTTGAACATCTTTGTTTATGACTACAACACATGACAGAAGAGCATAGTATAAACTATTGATACAGAATCATTGATTGTACAATGTACATCATGACCCATTTGACACTTTCCCACTCATGAAAAATGGCCATTGTGACACTCAGCAATAGTAGTACATAGCATATTATACTATTCACATGTAAATATTCACTCCATGACAGTGACAATAAAGGTGGCCCAATAAAGCATACTACTTGGAACAAGAGTATAAGTAAACAGACATTTGTTACTACTGCTCAAAAGTGAAATCACATGTTTTATTGCAGTATATTGGAGATTCTACTTAAATTCGTCTGGATACTTATCCTCTTCATTTTACTGCCCTCACTGTGGGCATATGCAATGCGACTGGGCTTGAGGCCAGATAAAGTAACTGTTTTTATAACTAAGGCACATGAAAGAACAACATAGCTTAAACCATACATGCAGAGGTGCAGAGTACTACACTATTTTTTACTAGGGTTCAGGAATGGAGGGACAGTGTGATTCACTCAGAAATGTGCCTCCCTTCAGTCATGGTCCCTTTCCAAACTCAACAATGGTAATAAACAGTATATTGACTCTGGTCACCTGTATATATACTTGCAGTCTCCAGTAGGTAGTTATAGTTAGGAGCTGAGGCATCATGAGTTTGGAGGTCCCAGGACCATCAAACATGCAGTGGTTGTTGGACTACCACAATCCTGGAGGAGACTCTCAGTGGGTTGGTGGCAGTCAAAGCTGTGGTCAGCCATGGTGGTGCAGAGTTCGGCATCGCAATGCTGATAACGACTTTCCTTTCAACCAGCCTTTTAATGGCGGGGTTCCCACCATGAAAAGGCTGGCAGAAAGGCAGAGTTGAGGTCACAGGGGGACCTCTACAATGCACATGACCATGTCCCCCTGCCAGCACCCTCGGAATGCACACTGTCTGCTATGACAGACAGTGGATATTCCAAGGGTGCTGTGCGGCAATGGCATGGGCCTCGGCTCCTGCAGGCCTCTGAAGTGTTTTCAATAGGCTGACCAGTGTAAGCCTCATAAAATGATGTTTCCACCCCAGTGTAAACATTGAACTAGAGCAGTGGTGAGGCATTGGAGTTGTGGCGGTTCAACCAATTACTTTGGTGCCGTTTGCACTAAATTTTCAAAACTAATACCACAGTCGGATCAGCTGTTGTCCTCAAAGTTTTGGGGTGATCGGTCAAGAGGGGGCCTAGAAAAAGGTGAGTCCCAAAAAGCATTTTGCCAGGCATTTTTCCATAGAGATTTTGAACAAGACTACAGCGAGAACTGCTGGACAGAATTACACCAAATGTGATAGAATGCGCGCTTTGGTCCTGAAACCACATTTTATTTAGAATTGGTGTAAATCTAATGAGTAGTTTTAGAGATATTAAGGGAAAACTAACATAGATATCTAGGGATGCAGATCCTCCAGGGATCCAACAGTGCCTGTGGAGGTATCTGATTGGCTGCCAACACTTCAAGCAGGAAGCGTTGGCAGCCATTTTGGGACTCTGTTTCAGTCAAGCCCCAAACCCAAAAAAAGAAAAAGGAGCAGGGTACGAATACTCTAGCCCCCTAGCCTTGGTCCTGGGGTCCCATTGGGATCCTGACAGGGCAAAAACCTTTTTCGACAAAAACTGAAAGAAGAGTGTTTTCTTTCGCTTGGCAGGAGCTGTCACCTCCCGCCAAGCAAAGACAAAAAGATACATCCCGAGGGTGGGCACCTTCTGAGGTAGCAGGAACCAGCCCTGGGGGTGGTGGTGGTCCACAGGTGCTTAAACGGCTCCAGGAGGGGGGCAGTGTGGCCCCCTCCTATATTTCATTTGCTCTGGGGAGGTGGTGGTCCCCAGGGTTTGGTGGGGCTGCATAGCCCCCCCTACATACATTCCAATGCATTTGTCCTGGGGAGGTTTGCAGTTCCCAGGAAACGGCGGCCACACAGGCCTCCCTGCATACATTTGAAAGCCCGGAGAAGGGAAGGTGGTGGTCCCTAAGGCACAGGGGGATATGCAGCCTCCCCCCATATACATTAGAAAGCATTTGTCCTGGGGTGGTGGCAGTACCAGAGCTGCAGGGGGCCACGCGGGCTCCCCACATACATATAGCATTCACTACCCCAGGAAGGTGGCAGTACTTGGGGTGCAGGGGGCTGCACAGGCCCTGTATACATTAGAATGTATTTGTCCCAGAGAGGTGTCAGTCCCAGGGTGCAGGGGCCACACAGGCCCCCTACATACATTAGAAAACACTTAGGGTCATATTTATAGGCCCCTAGCGCCACATTAACGTCATTTATTTTGACGTTAATGTGGCCCAATGAGGCCAAAATCCCCGCGCAGTATTTACAGAGTAGCGCAATGCATGCATTGTGCCACTCTGAAACCCTTTGCGCTACATTATGCCTGCGCCAGGCATAATGTACGCCAAGGGGGGCGCTCCCCCATTAGGGGAGCCAGTAAAATGGTGCAAGGATATCTATGGGATTTACTTTTGCTATTTATTACTGCACTTTTAATTTAACACCCGCTCAAGAGCAGGCATTGAAATGGGCCTTCCATTATTTATAATGGGCCCTTATGTACTCTGCAGGACCACATCAATTGCATAATAAAAAATGACACTATTGCCCCCTACCCTGTGCCATGGTGCGCCGTATTTTAAATTGTGGTGGTTGGGGGTGCTAAGGGGTACAGCGCTACTTTCCATAAATCTGCCCCTTAGCACATACATGTCATGTTCACTGCCCTGGAGAGGTGCGGTCCCCAGGTGGCGGGGGCGGGGTCATGTGGGGTTCCCCCCGCATACATTAAACATTCACAGCCAAAAGGAGGTGTGGGTCGCAGTAGCACAGAGGGCCATGCGGGGCCCCCTGTATACATTAAAGATTGATTGCTCAGAGGAAGTGGCGGTCCCCGGGGCTTCTGAAAGCCCTGGGAGAAGGGCCCATACACACACCTCCTTTCATGAGCCCCAGTGGCCCTGGGGCTTAGCCCACCCGGGGGGGGGGGCAAAGCATTAAGTAACACGGGAAACTGCATTTTTTTTTAATTCACTGAGAAATCTGCTGATCTACCTACCCGGAACCAAGGCTAGGGGATTTGGGTAAACATACACTGCCCACCTTTCTTTTTTTTTTTCTACTTTTTTTTGGGCTTCTGCTGAAGCTGAGTCCCAAAATGGCTGCCAACACTTCTTGTCTGAAGTACTGGCAGCCAATCAGATCTCAGCAGGGGAGCTTCCAGGATCCCCAGCAATAGATATACAAACTTATTTTTCCTTTAATTATCTTGAATACTACTGAACAGATTTACACCAAATAAAAACAAGCATTTGCAATGCAATGGGTCTTGCATTTACTTGAGTTGGAGCTATTGCCATCGTAAATGCATAAATTAACTTTTTTTGCCACAATAATTGGTCAACCCTGCCATAATTGTTGGTCCTTTTAGCCACATAATTCCACTGGTCCTGCATATAAATAAAGGGCTAGTAGGCCTACTGGAATATTTTTCCAAACACGGCCCTTAAAACACAAATTACTCCCTGGAGAGAAAATAGTTTTATCTAGTGGAAGCTTGGACTCCTTATAAGGTAGTGCAGAGGATTAATGTTTCTGGAGAGATAACCTACTTTTGTCTAATGGAAGCTTGGACTCATAAGGTAGCGCAGAGGGTTAATGTGGCTGTTGCAAACAACGTGTACTAGGCAAATCATAAAGTGCATACACAAAGGAACATCCATGCTCCACCCATGTAAAGTCCCCATGACATAAGGCAACACAAGGTAGTGCTACTTTGTTTCTTTTGGGATATAATCCCACACAAAGCCATACAAATCTTGATTTGCATAGGTTGGTAAATCCCAAAATGGATTTTGGGTCGGGCTGCAACACAAAATCTTAGTAAATCTGGGCCCTAATCTCTTGGATTTTTCCCTCTGAGGCCCTCATTCTGGAGACTGTACTCATGGCATCAGTCCCCATCTGAGTGGAATGGCTAATCTCACATTCTATCACATGCAGGTTTATGTGACCAAACGCAGATTACAAGATGTGCGGTAATGGATTTACTCCATGGCGATATTTCCACAGTGTATTTCTGCCGATGGACCTAAATATTAACATGTGCCTTAATACCTCTGGTCATTGCATGACTAATTGGATATATGGACCTGGTCTGTGGGCATCTTGAAAAATATTCAAAATATGAATAACTTTCAGTTTTTGTCAATTGCTATTCTTAGATTAGAAATGGTATATAGTACTTGAGATCAATACAACTGTTTACATTGATGCTTAATAAATTTGCTATTATTTATGATTCTAATTGATTTCAACAGTAAAATTATTTTGTGATATCCACCTCAGTTTTCACGTTGACGAAGAGCTCTTCCTGAAAGATATTTATTTGCCTGGCAGATGCAACCAATTTTACAAAACATAGATTTTTTCTACACTGCAGTTGTTGGAACTAGACTGTAGACACCATTGTTACTTTAAGTGCAGAAAGCAGCACTACGGTATTGGAAGAATAGAAAAGTACAATGCAGATTAAAGCTGCAATTAAAAAAAAAACTATTAATGTGCAAACTTTCATCAAAGTGTCTTTTTCAATATTATACCTTTTGAAATAAGCCACTTGATCTGCGCTAATATCCTTCTTGGACCGCCCCTCCATGTTGACCCTTCTAGTGCTGCAATGTCCTTTTGTCGCAGTGGTCCCTTCTGTGCAGCAGTTTATTGATAGGGGTTTTGGCTGCTTTGGAGAAGGTTTAGCCATCCTGAAAGCAGTGGACGCTGAAGGCATGGAGTCATTAGTTTTCTATTCCCTTGGTTTGCTCTCGCTCGTTTTGCTAGGTGCAATGGTGCAGTCCAGCGGCCAGCTGGCATAGTACTACAGAGCGCAGACAGAAATATTACAGTGAATAAGGCACTCAGCGCCATTAATACTCAGGAGACAATCTGATTATACAGTTTCTTTCACCGAGAATGCGCTCAGCTAGAGCTGATGTTGAATCCGGAGGTTATGAGCACTCGAGTTCATGAAGCAAAAACCAATATAAACTGAGGTTTAGATTGGAAGGGGCCTGGGGAAGCTGGTGCAGACTAGTCCTCCCCCAGGAAGTTTCGTGGAAAGCAGGAGGGAGGAAAAGATTGGCCGGGTGGGGTGTGGAGATCATGTGGGGCATGGGTTAAAGAGAGAGCCAGAGGGGGAAGTGGCATCCTCTTCCAGCTCTCAGGTGGTGTAGGGCATTACGGAGCTTTGTTGCGAGCTCCATGGGGAGAGATAAGTGCAGCATTGTGGTGGGCGGTGATACCGGGCAGCAGGATTTGTCTGCCCAGTGGTGAGGGCAGACAGGGCTCTAGTGGGGGGGGGGGTCAAAGGCTCCTCAGGAACAGGTTCTGATGGGGGGACAGGGACAGGGACTGGGTGCAGGGAATGTTGTGAACACAGGTTGGGAGGGCCCACTGGTCCTCAGAGTGGGGGTGAGGAGTCAGGTTTGTTGGGGTCGGCAGCCCCTGCCCCAAGCCATGGGGGCAAGAGGAAGCAGGCTGGGGATGGTGCAGGTGGTGTCAAGCAAGGTGTGAGTGCTTCTGGAGGTGGCAAAGGGCACACAGGTGAAGGTTTGGAGGCCACAGGACTCAAAGGGTGCCAGGGTAGTGTGGGGCCTGTAGGCCAGAACACCAGAGATCAGCCCAACCTGGGGAGCGGGCAAGGGAGTGAGCTGGGGATGGATTCAGAGAGCAGGACCAGGGAGCAGCACAAGGCAGTGGAGAAGACTGAGAATTTATGGGAGAAGTTGTTCAGAGCCAGGGACCAAGGGGCTGAACAGGGCGGCAGGTTAAGAAGTTGAAAAGGGTGTCAGTCAAGGGCAGGCCTAAGAGTGACACAGAGAGTCACGGCCAGTGGGGGCATTGGCTGTGGGTACTGGCAGAGGAGGAAGAGGGGTTGCAGACAAAGGGGGCTATGGACCTGTTCCTGGCGTCAACACCCCCGGTTGGTGCGGCCGGGTGGACAGTGGCTCGAGGCACAGAGTTGAGGCTGATAAGCTGATGGCAATACCAATGGGGAGTATGACGGCTCCTGGGCATTGGTCTGAAGAAATAGGGGGGTTTCATACAGCCCTCCCTACATTGCAGGGGTGTTCTGCGACACCCAAATTCAGGACGGGCCTCACGACTTTACATGACCACACACGCTAAGATGTGGAGCTTGACTGTGAAGATGAAAGTGATGCATGGAAGGAAGGTGAGGTGCGTGAGGTTGCGGGGGATGGTCCAAGAAGCAGGCCTGGGCCTGAGGAGGAGGCCCAGACGTTGAGTGCAGTCACAGTGCAGGAGACAAGAGCTGAGTTAGTGGCAGGGAAGGGCAGAGGACACAGGTGGGACTGGCGGCCAGGCGGCAGAAGAAGGCCATGAGTATCCCAGCAGGTAAGGAGGGTTGGTGGGCCGTGTGGGAGGCACGGGTGGGGTCGGTAAAAAATTCATGCAAGTCCATTGTTGTGGGCGATGGGATTACTGGGAAGGAGTTTGGGTTGCAAGAGGCAATGGAGAGGAAATGAGGTAATGGGATTAAAGGTAGCATATCAGAGCAAACAGGGAGTGGTGCAGTAGAGAGTGAGGAGGCCAAGGAGGAGGCAGGGCATAGGAAGCGGCTGCCTTATATGGGGCTAGTTAGCCCCATATAAGGCTGGTTAGAGTATGATTTGGAAACACAAATATGTGGACGCATTTGAGCTTCTTCACAGGGATATCCAGGCCGAGGAGGGATCAAAGGAGGAGGAATGGGAGTTAGCGAGGAGACCCAGAGTTCCTATTACCATGCAAAACTTGACGTCGGCATTTTTAATATACACTAGCGTTTATTGTGATAAATACCCTGACAGGTCGATCACCTTGGTTAAATATATGGATATCATTAGGAAGGCACAAATGTACTTTTGGGGGAGTTTGCATGGCTCAGCATGATGAAGAGTTCAGGCCATTGGTAAGTGTCAAACCGGACAAGCCGTGGGGTGACGTGGATTTAGAGCTATGGATGCAGTGGATGTATTCCACAAAGTCTACGGCATCAACTCATACTGGGAGTGGTTTGCCTATTACTTACAAGTCCTTTCAGCCATGTACCACCCAGCAAGGGGCAGGTAGTGCAGTCAACACTGGGGCCAGAGGTAACCCATCCGGGGGGACCACTGGAGCGTGTTGGAATTACAACAAGGGTTTCTGCACCAGGAATCCGTGCTCAAGCATGAATGCTCCAACTACGGGGGCAGACATCCCAATACACAATGCTTTACACTGGCCAACCAGGCAGAGCAGTTAAAGGCTGGAAGAGGTAGGGGACAGCAAGGCCCTGTTGGTCCAAAGGGCTCCTACGCCAATTAACATGGAGGCACTGTTGCCATGGCTGGCATGGTATCGGGAGGTGGATGTGGCATTGAGATTGGAATGGCAGTTTCGGGAAGAGTTTTGCTTGGGATGCCAAGGGATCGCAAATGGGCTGACAATTTATGGGCAGCCAAGGAGCTACCAGAGGTGGTGAAGGAAAAATTGCATAAAGAAATGAGGAAAGGGAGGATTGGGGCTCCTTCTTTGACTAACCCATGTCGGACTTCATGATTTCTCCACTGGGGGTGGTGCCCAAGAAGCAGGAGAGGGAATACAGGCTGATACAGCACTCGTCCTGGCCAGAGGGAACGTCGGCTAATGACTTAATTGCTATGGAAGATACTAGAGTGGTGTATGTTTCAGTGGATGATGCAGTGGGTTTGGTCCAGCACTGTGGACATCAAATCTGCGTTTCGTTTACTACCTACTCACCCGGGGAGGTTTTCATTGTTGGGGATGCAGTTTGATGGGGCTATTTATGTTGGCAGGGCATTGCCTATGGGTTGCGCCATTTCCTGTGCACTTTTTGAGGCTTTCAGTTCCTTCTTTCAATGGATCTTTGTGAAGGGCAGTGGACAAACAGGGGTTACGCACTACCTGGATGACTTCTGGTTTGTCGGCAAGGAATGTACAGGTGAGTGTGATAGGGCACTGCGGCAGTTTGAAGCTACAGTTGATGAGTTCAGGGTGCCCTTGGCTCCTGAGAAGACAGAGGGCCCCAGTACAGCCCTGTTTTTTTCTGGGGATTGAACTAGACATGGTACACATGATTGCACATCTACCTAGACAGAAGGTGATTGAGTTTCAGGCCTTTTAGAGGAAGTGATGGGTGAGCGTCGTGTGGAGCTCCAGATGGTGCAGAAATTGTTGGGCTTCCTGATGTTTGTTTGCAGGGTGGCAAAGGGGTGTACGATGATTTGAAGGTGGCTTGGTTTGGATCTATCTGGTGCACTGATGCTGCATCACAGGATTCGGATGTCAATGGCAGTGAGAGCTGATTTGGGGCTTGGCACTCTTTTCTTGATGATGTCAGTGGAGTATCTATGTGGGTTCAGGAAGAGAGAATGGTTGGCAGGACAGGACTTTCTCTGACGCAGCTGTGACGCATGGTTTTGGCCTGTTTTGGGATGACAGGTGGTGTGCAGAGCAATGGTTGCTTGCTTGTTTGCAGCAGGGGCGGAGCATTGCATTCTTGGAAAATGTTTCCTCTCCTGGTGGCATTGTGGGGTGACCAGTTGCAGAACAGGACTGCAATGTTTCATGTGGACAATATGACAGTAGTGGAGCTGGTGAACAGGCAGAGGGCTTGTGACCTGAGTGTTTTGTTGATGCTTTATGTTGTTGTGCTTGCTTTAAGGTGACTCATGTGCCGGGTGTCAACAATTTTATCGCTGACTCGTTATCTCGTTCACAGTGGCATTGTTTTCGTGCTATGGCTCCTGGAGTGGAGAAGGTCAAGATGGTGGTCCCTGCTGAAGTTTGGGGGTGGGGGGCTTGAGAGCTATTAGGCTGTTGGAGAGGTCTTTGGCCGATTCTACGATCTACTTGAAGGAACTATCAACTAGTGTGGATGGATTTTCTGAAGTTCCAGTAGACAGCAGGGTGATTTTTTCCAGGGGAATAACCTGACCGGGAAGGATCTGTTATGCTTTATGTGTTGGGTTTGATGGACAAAGGACTGCCACCAATGACTATAGCAGGCAAGCTGGCTGGTTTGTCTTTTTATGGAAAGGTGTGGTGGGGCTTTGACCCGGCAGGAGACAAGATGTTGGGGAGGGTTCTGAAGGGTTGGGGAAGGGAGAGACAGTGATCGGGGCAGGGGCTGTGACGTGCGGTTGGACTCTACTAGTGTTGGCATATGGTTGCGGAGGTCTAAGATGGATCATGCAGGGGGAGGGAAAAGGATTTGGTTGAATCAAGGGGGTATGAATTGGCATGCCCTGAGAGAGAATGGCGGGAGTTTCTGGCATGGCCGGCGGCAGACAAGAGGCTATGTTTTGTCACCAAAACGGTACTAAGGTCACATGGCGACAGCAGGCCGGGACCCTGTGGTGTTCGGGACCCATTCCTTTTGGATCGGGTCTGCCACATTGGTGGCACGCCTGGGGTGTGGACTGTCCAGGACTCGCCAGATTGGAAGATGGAAGTCGAGGTGCAGTGAGCGTTACATGCGGAAGTAACAGTGCGACCTGGACTTTGGGGGAGAAGTGGAGGAGAAGGTGGTGTGTCGTGGAATGAGGTGGCTAACCTATTTCTTGTTTCATAGGGTGTGTGAGAGGCCCTTTGAGCCACGAGAGCCGTCACATGGATAGTGGCACACTCCTTGGTCCACTGGGAGGTGAAGTATGCTGAGCAGCAGATCTACGGACAAAGCTTGGGACTGTCAAGTAGATAGCATGAGGTGCTATGGTGGGGAAAAGGGGGCATGAAATGGGGAAGTTTGCTGCCTTATCTGGTGTCAATGATGCCAAGGAGAGGTTGTCCTGACATGTTGCTAGTTCATCTGTGGGAGAATAATCTGGTGCAATTGTTAGGACTGGCACTACTGCAACACATGCAGCGGGATCTGGAGATACTGACTCGGAAATTGCATGGGACTTGTTTATTGTGGAAGGAATTTGTGCCACATAGGCATTGGAGGGGTGCAATTAAACACATTGCAATTGATAAGGCTCGTAGGAAGGTCAACAGGGCAATGAGGGTTTTTTTGTGCAGGCCTTCGAGTAAAGGTGGTGGGCTCATGGGGATATGCAGGAAATGCAGAGGTGCTTTTTCTGTATGACAGGGTACACCTTTCAGATCTAGGATATGCTTACTATATGATAGGAGGTAGCAGTGCATTCCACCTTCCCAATCAATCAATCAATTTATAGCATTTGTAAAGCGCACTGATCACCTGTGAGTATCTCAAGGCACTGAGGGGGGAGTGGGGTGCTGCTACTGCTCGAACAGCCAGGTCTTGAGGTGTCTCCTGAAGGTTAGCAGGTCCTGTGTCTGTCACAGGTGGATAGGAAGGGTGTTCCACGTCTTGGCAGCGAGGTTGGAGAACTATTTGCCACAGGCAGTCATTCTATGGATGCGTGGAATGGTGGCGAGGGCAACGTCAGTAGAGGGAAGCTGGCGGGTCGGGGTGTGGAAGGTGAGTCGTCTGTTGAGGTATTCTGTTCCGGCATTGTGCAGTGCTTTGTGAGTGTGGGTGAGGAGCTTGAACGTGATTCTCTTGTTGACAGGGAGCCAGTGCAGGTCTCTCAGGTGGGCTGTGATGTGGCTGTGGTGGGGATGTCCAGGGTGAGGCGTGAGGAGGCGTTCTGTATGCATTGCAGCCTTTTCTGGAGCTTGGCCATAGTCCCTGCATAGAGGGCGTTGCAATAGTCTAGTCCGCCGCTTTCGAGGGCTTGGGTGACCGTCCTTCTGGTTCCGGTGGGGATTCATCTGTAGATCTTCTGAAGCATGCGGAGGGTGTTGAAGCAGGAGGAAGATCCCCAGGGTGATATTGCCCCAAAGAGCCCATCTCCTGGCCTCCTGGGGGAACCTGGGGGAGCCGGCATTCCTGCCACTGACAGTTAGCTGTAAAACTTGCAGATCCCTGTCTGTGGGAGCAATTGTTTCCTATGTTTGCGTGCCATCATCTCTGCAGACATAGAAACAGAGGAAACCTCCGTTCTCAGGATGAGAGAGCTCTTTGACAGCTCCCGCATGCTAAGAGCGGACTTTTGTTTATTCTGATTTGGCGGGAGCTGTCAAAGCTTTCACCAATTCAGAGCAAATAGCTATGTCCCAGGGGTGGGCACCCCAGGACATAGCAGGAGCCGGCCCTGGGGGAGTTGCGGTCCTCAGAGCCATTATATGCTCCTTGAGGGAGGCCCCCTCCAACATTTAACTTTGACTGGGGGAGGTGGTGGTCTTGAGGGCGGGGGATCCACAACCTACTCCATATCTTATTCCAACTCAGACCCGGGGAGCTAGTGGTCCCCGGGGCTGAGATGGGGCTGTGTGGCCTCCAACATATAATACATTCTTAGCACTTGTTTTTTTTTTGTTGAAATTTTGCTGCAGATTTGTGACCCTGTCGTGATTTTGCAGCAAAACTGTTTTTTAAAAGCTCTGCACCAGAGCTGAGGGGTCAGGGTGTCCCTACCATGGCCCCCTTTCTTATTTTTTATCTTTTTTTATGGGACTCGGCCGAAGTCGAGTCCCAAGATGGCTGCCAACACTTCCTGGTTGAAGTGTAGGCAGCCAATCAGATCTCAGCACGTGATCAGGAGGATTTGCAGCACCTTCGTGTCCCTATATATACACATTTGAATTTTCTTTAATATCTCCAAAACTACTAAACAGATTTACACCAAATAACAACAAGCATTTTCAATGCAACTGGTCTCGCATTTGCACGATTTAGAGCTATTAGCTCTGTAAACTCCCACCTGGACTTTTCTTGCCACATGCGATCACGCTGCGTTTTTTTTCTTTTCATTTGTATGGCAAGAAAAGTCCAGTTAGGAGTTTACAAAGCTAATAGCTCTAACTCAAGCAAATGCGAGACCAGTTGCATTGAAAATGCTTGTTTTAATCTGCTGAACACACTGAAGACACGGACAAATCTTTCAATGCATTGTGGAGTGAGGTGGCATGACCGGAAATGTGGTTTCCTGTGCTGGAGTATACGCTAAGCCCATTGCAATGCCCAGAGCAAGTGATCTCGGTGCTGCTGGCTCAAAAATGTCTTTGGTGGAACCGGCAAAAGTGCAATTAACTATGTAACAGGGTCGATGTTATGGAAAGCGCTCGACTTCTGCCAAGTGAGATCGCCTTGCGACACAAATGAAAAGAAAAAAAATGCAGCGCCATTGCGCTCGGGTTTACATAGCGTGATCGTGCTGTGTTGTTTTTTTTTCATTTGTGTGGCAAGAAAAGTCCAGTTAGGAGTTTAAAGAGCTAATAGCTCTAACTCGAGCAAATGCAAGACCAGCTCAGAAATATGAGCGCTTTAGTAAGAAAATGGTTAAAGCGTAGCGACCGGGGCAAGGGTGGTAGTGGGAACGTGGTGTGTGGGGGGGCAGGAAGGAGGAGCAGTGTGTACAGTTCCTGTTGGGAAAAACTGTTCGGCTGTGAGGGCACAAAATAACAAGCATTTGGAATGCAATGGTATCATGTTTGCTTGAGTTAGAGCTCTTAGCATTGTAAATTACAGACTGGACTTTTATTGCCAGACTGAAAATAACAAGAGGAAGAGAGCGAGAGCAAGCTGGCCCTGGAAAAGCCTCCCTCTTTTTTTATTATGTTTGCAGATGTAGCTGGTGGTGAGGAGGGACTGAACAAGCATCCACACTGTTGAGGTGAAACAGGCAAATGCCAAAAGAAAGTCCCTTACAGAAGAGATAAACAGGGCATAGCGTAATTACACAGTACTTTGTGCTGCTCTCAAAGTGAAAAAGGGCAGGACAAAGAGGCAGAACTGACCACTAGCAAGCAAGGATTTTTGAAGGACACTGCAACTAACAAATCAAAATGCTAGAACTCACTCTATTGTATACTTTAGCATACAGCAGGCCATACGCTAATGTTCGACTTAAAAAGGGTGCTTTCTGGACCAAGAGCTACTTTTCTGGCAAACTTGGTGTCATTCCGTCCAGCGGTTCGGGCTGTAGACCTGTTCAAGAATGCTAATAGGAATTAACATGGGAAAACATGTTTTGGGACCCCCCCTTTTCTCAGCCTCTGCTTAACTGATCATCCCGAAAACTTTCTGACAGAAGCTAACATGAGCCTTGAATTTTTTTGGAAACTTTTGTTAAGATTTATTAACTGGCACCAAAGATATAGGCAACAAAAAAAAAACTTTTTCTATAGAAACTAGGTACTAACTATAAGTGCCTAATGGCGACTGTCAGGTTATGTTACTTACATATACATATATGTGTAAATATATATATATATAAAAAAAATATATATATATATATATATATAGTGCCTTTTCAAAAGTAGAGAAAATGTGAACTCAGGTGTGCTGTGATATGGTGTTTCTTGCCTCAAATTAAACGTTTCAGCCACACAACGTCTTGGTCACGATAATAGCAGACCTTGTATGTGTTCTCAATATACAGTGTTTTATATGTGATAACACAAAGGAAGGAGTAAACGCCCTTCAATTCAATGGAAGCATCTCGTAACACACTTGAGTTCACTTTTTTGCAATACAAAGGTCAAAACATAACCAACCATAATCTCTATATGTAGTACGATTATCCACATATTGAGACACGTACTTTTAATGCATCAGAGTGTCAAAGCAAACATACGTGTTCAATATATTACACCCAATTCTCTTTACTGTTATTCCTCATGCACTTTGAAATGTCCTGGGATATTGTTCTGACAATCCTGCTGAAAGTGAGCAATATTAACCCACTTCATATTTATCCACAATTCTTTTAATTTGGATACAATCGAAAAATGAAAAAGATGTGAAAAACATACCTCAGGAATTAAACCAATAATGGCCATAGTCATACCAATCCAGCTCATAGTGAGAAAAATTAAGTCATTGCATATTTCCCCATTGTGCTCTCAAATTAAGAATGAAATCATAACAATATATAAGAAACTATATCTTAGCTCTCTTTTCAAAGAGGATTCAGGTCCTTCTGTGAAGAAAATGATAGGGGTTGTAAACGTAGTCAATCACGTCGCCATCTGCCTCAATCTAAAAAAAAAACACTTTCCTCTCCTTCATAAAAGAATAAAACAAAAGCACTGATTAAAAACCATATTTTCACTGAAAGCAAGATAGAAAGAAAGAGACAGGCAGCTGCCGCCTAATCTCTATATGGATACTAAATTCCTCCTCCATATTGAGCCCTGTAGGGTGCTTGATATCTAAATCTATAATGTATTTAGATTCTCTTCTACTAAGTGTAAGGGTCCTGTTACCCCCTGTAGATTCCTTTATCACTTGCACCATGTAGCACCATGGCACAAGCACCCAAGAAAGTCTGACGCATCTGTGCGAACTTTGCTGCAATGATTCCGCCACAACAGTGGTGCATTGCTGAAGTTGGCCTCACAACTGACACAACTTCAGGGATGCATAAAAATGTAGAGGTGCTGTGTCAGTTTGAAATGATTCAAGTAGCCTAATGTTTTAGAACCAATTTAAAAGACTGTAAAATGATAGAATATCATCTATACTTTTACAGTGCTCCTGGATGTAAGAGGTTATGCTTGCAGTATGTCCATGTGTAATATTACAGTAGGCACAGTATACTTATGCGTATGTAGAGACCTGGGTATGTGTGACATAGTGATTGACAGTGTAATGTAAATGAATACGAGTATATGTTGGAATGTGAAGTGGAAATACATATATTACCAACCTTATATGTGTACTTACCTGTTGTCCTTTTGGAATATGCAGACCTGGACTTGGTGACCCCTTCCTCCTTGCAGAAGTGACAAACTTGTGTATCCTTTGCAAACAATACACAACGCCACATAGTCTTGCTGCAGTGGATGATGAAATCATAGGTGCCATGGTCCCAGCACAGTCAATGGGTCCTATAACATGACTGGCACATGTGTAGACCCACTACTAGTAGAGGGGAATTGAAATACAGACATATTCCAGTTTGTAAAGTGACTTCAGTGGGTCAGATTACTTTTGAAAAGCCACTACGTTGTTTTGACATCTGGGTTAAGCAGGTGTAGGACTTTTGATGCATTTTGGCATTTGCCAACGATGCATCACTTTTTAAAAAACTTCTAAATATGGATGTGTTGGTTCTGCATAGGATTTTAAGAGGGAACACTATTCTAACAAATGATTAACGTAAGCTGATACAGCCGGTTGTAGCCAGGTAAAATAAGATTCAAGACAGAAAAAAGTGACGCATTAAGCCTAATGCGTCACTTTGGAACTATGGAGCACTGAATGTGCACCACTGCGGCACAAACAATTACATAGCGGTAGTGCAAGCTCTTTGTAAAAATGTCCTTTATTTTTTAAAACTATATAAAAGTGGCATTTTCTGAGACTGTATAAGTAAAATGTGTGACTGTGCAACTAGCGCACCTGGTGCTTGCAGTACTGCAGGTACACTTTTGAATTACAGAAGCGGACACAGAAACTTGCCCTACCCCTCCCATAAAACACATTGCACAGGTGCCCATTTTTTGCCTGCACAAATTGCATTCCAGCAATTGCATGTGACCATGGCATTGCCATGCACTTGCACCATGTTACTGATGTAACATCATGGCCACAAAAAACTCTTGGAGAAGGACCTAACTCAGAACCATACAACAAATCACACACAAGTTGTTTCCATTAAGGAATCACTTTGGACTGCTCACAAGGGATCTCAACGACCCTCCCAAAGGGATGTGACTCAATCAAAGATGGCACCCCCTTTTGGGTATCACTAGAACCCCATCAAATGCAGGCTCAAGGTGCATGCAAATACTTTGACAGCATAATCTATCAGTGTTCTGCAGTAGCATCCAACATGCTAGATTTTGAAGGAGACTTGACAACCCCGTCAGAGTAGCTGATGTATGTGCCGATGCATACCCTCATGTGGGCAATACAGCCCTCAGAACAATGAGAGGCCTCCTTTTAAGATGCAATAGGCATATATGTATCTTTGTATGTATGTATGTGGTATTTCTATAGCATGACCCACGCCAAAAGGAATCGAAGATCTGTGCAGGGTCAAAGACAAGCAGAAAGCCAACAAATTATAATAGAGGTATCTGAGTTATGGATGGTTAATGTATTGAGAGGTACTGCTCCTTGAAGAGGTGAGCCTCAACTCTTTCCCAAATTAGAAAAGCGTTGAGGCAGTCCCAATGGATACATGGATTTTGTTCCAGATCCTTGGTGCACAGACGAAAAAGTCCTGCTGTCTTGTTGTTTTTCTGTTTCGTCTTCATTGTATATAGACTGATGATGCCTGGGGTGGGAGGGGGAGAGGGGGAAGAGGGTGTGTGTGTGTGTGTGTGTGTGCTGAGAACCAACTGGGGTGGTGAGCTTGTATTCAAGATAAGCACAGGAGCTAGGCCTGATGAATTTGTAAATGATGCTGCTGGTTTTGAAAATGGCACAGACTTAAAAGGGAAGTTCCTTCTGTATGGGGGGTGATGGGCTTATATTTCTTCAGGCCCGTGGATGAGATATGTTGCAACATGTAGGATGCCCTTGAGTGGTCCCGTTGTGGAGTCTGGGACGCCATTGAACAGGGCATTACCACCATCCAGATGCAAGACTGTGAGGGCTTGAAAACCAGTTTTGAAGTTGCTTCAATTTCTTTAGAAGAGAGATCTGGTACCAGGCCATCTTTGTTTTTAGCAGTGTGTTACTTGATTGTAGGTTTGGTGTCTAGGGTGAGTCCAAGTGACTTGATATTCGGTGAAGGCTGGGAGTTTAAAGAAGTCAAGGTCTATGTCATAAAACAGTTTTGTACTGTTTTCTGCTTGTTGTTCTTGGCCAATACAGAAATGTATTGTGTATGAGTTGAATGTGAGGTAGGCACATCCAGGAGCTGGAGATCCAGGTCTGGATGATGTGCAGGCAGCGCTTGAGACAGTGGATGTCTAAAGCAGAGGAGTCCTTCAAGTAGAGTCGTGTATCATTGGCATACTGGTGCATCTTGGTGTTATCTTTAAGCAGTGCTTATAGATGCTCTACCAAGAGGGTCCATGTACAGTCTGAAGAGGATAGGGTTCAGTAGGGAACCCTAAGGACTCTGCAGATAATAGGGGTCTTTTGGGACCTAGACGTGTCCATGTGTTGGAAAGTGGATTATTGGTAAGGGCAGGTAAGTACCTACACTTAGCAATAGGCCAATAACCCCCATTAGGTCCAGTCAGGTCTCAAGAAATTAATCCCAGCTCAACTCTTGGTAGCTTGGCAATGAGCAGTTAGGCCTAACTTAGGAGACAGGTGTGTAAGCATTTAAAAATCACAAAACATTAAATAAGTAAAACATAATAAAAATCACCAATTTCTAAAAAGAGATACATTTTATCTTTAAAATGACACTAAAACGATAAAAATCCAATAAAGGGAATGGGAGATATGAAGTTTTAAATAATAAATATTTTTTAGCGCATAGAAACTAAGGGCCATAGGTATGATTCTGGCCCATTGCGATTCGGTAATTGAGATTTTTAAGAAATCGCTATTACCGACTCGCAAAGGGCCATGTATCACATTTGCGAATCGGTAATAGCGATTTCTTAAAAATCGCAAATGCAATTACCGAATCGCAAATTGCGATACTGGCCCCATTCGCAGCTATAGTTGCACATTTTTTGCATTTCCAAAATTGCGATTTCTGAACCAGAAATCGCAATTTTGGAAATGCAAAAGGGCAGGGTGCTGGGGGCCTAAGGCCCCCTCTCCTGCACCCCAATTTTTTTTTTTAACATGTAAAGTACACACATGCCAAAAGGGCATTACATGTTACATTTAAAAATGCAGTTTTACTGCATTTTTAATTTTTGCACCAGGTTACCACCTGGTTGCAGACCATGGTATTTTGCATGTGCAAAATACCATTCTGCGAAAAATCGCAATTTGCGATTTTTTGCAGAATTGCCTTGCGACCTGGATTTTGCGAATCGCAAATTGAGATTCGCAAAATTCAGGTCGCAACGCAAAAAATCATAATTTTTGCGATTTCTATTTTGTGGTCTGCGAATGCCTTTGATGCATTGCAGACCACTATTTTGCACTCGCAAACGGACGATTTTGCCGTTTGCGATGCAAATTTTTTTGACACATCTGGCCCGATAAGTGCCATACTGGACATCTGGTCGCACTCGACCGTGGCAAAGTCAAAATTTGAGGCCCACCACAATGGAGCCCTGCCCGACTACAGTAAGCAGGAGCCCTCAGTCAATGTTTTACCTTCAGACTTAGGATTTACAAGGCCCTAGCACCTCCTTGCGCCACACTAGCATCATTTAGTTTATGCTAATGTGGCTTAAGGAGGCAATACATGCAGTGCACCACTTTGCAACTCCTTGCCCAACATTATGCCTGCATCAGGCATTACTAGTCAATGAGACACAAATATAGCCTTCGTTATGAAGAAGCACCCTTTAATTCCTTAAAGGGATAAAAATGTTCCCTTTTAAGTGCTTTTAACTAAAACTATTTTGAAACCATAATACGACAAACATTAATATGCAGAATTAACGTATTTAAAAATACATGTAGTTCTCAAATATTCTTTTTTCAGAAAAAAATATTGTTATTTTGTCAAGGAAAAGAAAGGAAGTGGAGTCTGGAGAAGAAAATTGGTCTTTATCAGAGGATGATGAAATAGGAGAAAGGTGGTAAGAGAAAACAAAAGACTCAACATATTGAGGGATCAGTAATGACAAAGAAAGGAAAGTATGGTTTAAACATCATCAAAAGAGGGGTGTCCTTAGCGGCACACATGGTGGAGGTGCTCATAGCAGCACACATGGAGGAGGTGTCCTTAGTGGCACAAATGAAAGAATGCATGACAATTTCAAGGATTTAGATTTGGCCCATAGGTAAAAACAGATTACATTAAGGACTTGGATGAGTATATTTTGGGCTTGAATCAGGATGATGATTTTGATGATGAGTAGCAGAATTTTGAAAGTACTGTCTCAAAGGAAGCATTGGTAGGCACCTTAGAAGAACACATGTTTTTCCCTTATGATATTCGCCATCCTAGGAGCGGTGAATGGTGGTCCATGGAACACATAACTAGATTTATTAGGGAATAAATTTGAAAAAAAAAAATGAAAGAAGGTAAGACGGGTTCTAAAGGCAGAAGTTGCTGGGCCAGTAACGGAGGACAAGGTTTGCTGCGCCCCTAATTTGGATTCAGAGATAATAACTTTTTTGTTTTATTTGGGAAGAGATACCTGTAAGGGACTTGAAAAATCAATAAAGCAGTGGCAGGACAAAGTATTAGATGTTTTAGGTCCTCTAACATGTATTTTCAAAATGTCTGGAAAGGCCAATGTAATCCAGACTCTGATTCACTTAGATTTGTTGTGGGGATGGAGTCAAAGAGCTTTGGTGATGTTGGGCAATGGAAATGCAGGAATTTTAGCTGAAAGAAGGATGGCCATTCTAATGAAGATAAATCCAAAATTGGAGGATTTGGAAGAGAGAGAGGGATCTGAGAATATAAAAGGTTTACTTTTTGACAAAGGCATGGTTAAGAATATAGGGAAGTATGTATCAACATTCATAGCTTTGGACAAAGCACAGTTCAATATGCAAAGTTTGTTTGAAGGAAGTGTCTTTCAGGGCTCGCAGAAGATTCCAGAGGTCCCAATACTCCTATCAGAACTGAAGATATAGAAGGGGATATCAAGCCTCACCAGGTTTCTATTCCATTAAAGGAAGATTGGGAAGAGGCAGAGTTAGTAGAGGCTGAGGACAAACCTCTACAAACTTTCAAGGCGAGTACAGTGACTATTTTGGGTTTTTTTCAGGAAAATTGGGTGGTCCTCTGAGATTTTTTGTGAAGGAATGGGAGCTAATAACTCAAGGTTATTCGGCTTTACAAACAGATCAGGATTTCTAAGATCATTTTTAAAAAGTACCTTTACAATCAAAGGAACCAAAACAATTATAAATGTCATGTCAAAAGAGCAGGAAAACGTAGTAGGTTCAGAAACAGAATCTTTAATCATAACAGGAGCTATAATGCTGGTAGAATAGAGTATGAAACAGTGTGTAAGCATGCTTTTCCCAATAGAAAAGGAGGACAAAGTGTGGAGACCAGTGGTAAATCTACGAGATTTAAACAGATATCTGGTTTACAGACATTTCAACATGAAGGGAATTCATCTTCTGAGAGATATGCTTTTACAAAATGATTTGTTAATGAAAATAGATCTAAAGGATGCTTATTTCTCTATACCAGTGGAATGGAAAAGTAAGATACAGTATTTGTACACTTTAGATGAAGGAAGAACTTTTATATCAGTTTCCTTGCTTACCTTTTGGTCTTTCATCTGCACCATGGTTTTTTACCAACGTAATGAGAGTGGTAGTTGCACATTTGAGGGAGAGAGGGGTATGGCTAATAGTATAACTGGACGATATATTGATGATGGCACAGGAGCAGGTGGAATTTTTAAATGAATGTGCTGATGGTGAAGAATATGCTAGAGAATTTGTGTTTTATAATAAATATGGAGAAATCAGTTTTGATACCTTCCTAGCAGATAGAGTTTTTAGGATTTCGAATAGATTCAGTAAAGGTTGTGTTGCAATTACCAGGGAGGAAGGTGGAAATGATCAAAAAGGTACTAGGTCAGGTTTTCAAAAGGTCATCATTGACACTGAAGGAAATGGCTTGAGTGTCAGGTTTGCTTTCATCATCAATCCGGCCATATTTCCAGGGCCCTTACATTATCGGGACTTACAGAGGTAAAGGCAGAAGTCTTGCAGCAAGGACTTTGGTATGGTAACATCTTAGAGTTGAATCAGGAAGCACAAGAAGAGCTGCAATGGTGGTTACACAATGTGGAGGCTTGAAATGGCTAGGCAACTTTTGGCTGTGTTCCAGAGTTTATGCTAGAGACAGATGCCAGCATGATTGCCTGGGCTGCAAAATTAGGAGAAATTCAAACAGGAAGTAGTTGGTCAGAATTGGAAAGAGAAAGGCATATAAATTGTCTGGAACTGACAGCAGGTTTGTATGCATTAAAGAGTTTCAAAATGCATTTGAAAGGCGGATCAGTTCTAATGAAGATGGATAATCTGACAGCGGTAGCATACTTAAACAGGTTAGGAGGAACAAGATCCAAGGAGTTGTTGGAATCGGCCAAGGAACTATGGTATTTTTGCTTGGAACACAAGATAAGTGTAAAAGGGCAGATTAACAGGGTTGCAGTTTGGAATTCAAGCACTCTGACAGATTTCAGTGACTGGAAGTTATGTCGAAGGACTTTTGAAAGGTTAAAAGATGTGTGTGGTCCTATAGAAGTAGATCTTTTGGTGAGTAGGTTGATGTTTTAAGTGAGAAATTATGTGAGTTGTAGGCCGGACCCAGAAGCTTGGGTAGTGGATGCATTCTAACAGAGTTGAAAGCTTACTTATTTCCACCATTTGCCATGACAGAGAGTTTTGTTGACACAACAGAAGGAGAGATGTTTTTTGATACTAGTGACTCCTTTCTGGGTTTCTCAGGCATGGTTTGTGACTTTGTTGGAGTTGGCACATGAAGAACCTTTTATGATTCCAGAAGAGGAAGGTTTGCTAACAAATGGAGACGGAGAAGATCTTCTGTTGGTGCAGAGCAAAGTGTTTAACCTTCTTGTTTGGAAGGTATCAAGAGATATGAATGTTTCAAGGGACTTATGAGTAAGGCTGTTGAGCTACTCGAAGAATCTTGGGCACCGGGAACTAGAAGCAGGTATTAAGAAATTTGGAGAATATGAGTAAGTCAGTGCATGGAAAGGAATCTGGATCCGGTGGAGGCTCCTGTGGTAGAAGTGGTAAATATTTTGGTAGAACAATTTGAGAAAGGTGTCAGTTACAGAACATTGAATTGCTATAGGTTGGCAATTTCAGGTGGTCATTCACAGACTGATGGGTAGTCAGTAGGTCGAGATATTATGGTTTGTAGGGTTGTAAAGAGTATGAGATTAAGGAGACCGCCTAGAGCAAGATATGAGTTCATGTGGGATGTCAACGTCATTCTGAGATTTTTCTTACTTGCAGGTGAAGCTTAAATGAAGCCAGTCCCCTTGATTTGCCTGGCAGCATAGACAGAAGCCAAACACCTCAGGGTATACTTCCTTTAGTCTAGCTGGGGTGTAGTATAACAACCATTTAGAATAAATGGCGATTTTAAAAAAAATTGCCCTTCTGATTGCTTTATGTGATAGGATATTATGGTTTCTCCATTGCTGTAGGTCAATCTCACAGTATGTTAGATTCTCAGCTTTTATCAAAAACTGAGAAATCATCTCTGATGAAAGCCGAGAATGAAGGATCTTGTACCAGCTACCTATACCTCGTAAATTCCCATAGAACGCTTGAAATATAGTAGAGCTGGATGCATCTCTCTACCATTAGGAGAAAATGATGGATTTGAGTGAAGGAGAACCTGAGATCGTCTGAGATAGTACTCCTCTCAGTTTGACACTGGTCCCATGTCTTAATTTGATCACCTAGTGAAAAGTCTGAAAAACTCTTGACACCCATCTGTTCCCAATTTTGAACATATGCCTGGTTTAAATCAAAGCCTACCATCCAGGAATCACAAAGCCTAAATGTCGGATGAAAGCTAGGGATCTGGCAATATTAAGCGGGTCCGCACAAAGATATAGAATCATATCTTCACCAAACAGTTTGAGTTTAGGCACTTGGGTAAGTGGAGGATGTATGAGATTGTCTTGATGAATAGCCGCTGCCAGAGGTTAAATAGAAAGTGCAAAAAGCACTGGAGAAAGAGAGCAGCCCTGCCACGTACCCTGCAGTACTTGCAGTGATCCTTCTATATGTGCATTGATTAAAACCTGACTTGGGCCTTAAAATATAGGCTACGCAGAGGTCTGAATAAACTTCCCTGGGAATCTTAACCTTTCCAAAATCATAAACAGAGCCTCCCATTGGGCCAAATCAAATAACTTCTCGGCGTCAAGCATTATATTCACTGCCGGATAGTTGTTATGTGAAAAACAATTGATTGCTTGAACCAAGAAATTGGTATTTGTGGACAGCAGCCTGCCAGGAAGAAAGCCACACTGATCTTCATGAATAAGCCCTTGTGCTACCAGTGCTGTTCAGACTGCCAACATTTTAGTAAATAGTTTAAAATCTTAGTTTAGAAGACTAATAAGTGGATACAAGTCTGGATTTTCCTGTGGCTTCTCATTTTTTTTTAAACTGCAAACTATGGCCCTGGTAAAAGAGAGTTTAACCACAAATTTGGCTAATTGGCCCAGCAAAATTTTATATACTTTGGCCGGGAAGCCATCCGCTCCGGAGGCCTTTCCGCTGGGTGCGTCCCGTATTGCCTCTGTTACTTCCGAGAGAGTAACAGGAGCTGATAATAGAGCTTTTGCCTCTACATCTAGCATTGGTAGCTCCAGTGAGTTTAGATACTGGTTGATCTGAGATGAATTAGCTTGCGTTGTAGCAGTATAAAGATTTGCATAATGGGAGAGGAAAACCTTCTCTATATCTTTAGGCTGGTTCAGAATTACTCCTTGATGGTCGTCAAAAATAGCTTTAATCAAATTGGTATTGGACTTTATTTTTACTGACCAGGCCAGGAATTACCCTACGTGCTCATTCTCTTCGTACTGTCTCAGAAAGATTGTATGCCGATTAAGTATTTCCAGAGACATATAGAAATCTCTCAGACTAATCTGAGCCCTTTTGAGTCTAGAGGCCCCCTCATGGTTATGTAGCAATTGATGACTCCTTGATGCTTGATCAAGTTCTTGTTGAAGTTCAGACTTTTTCTCTTATGCTACTTTGTCCATATAGACTTTAAAAGAAACTGCTTCACCTTGTATGTGGCCTTTGGTGGCTTTCCAAATATTAAAAAGGAAGGCCGAGCCTTTATTAATATAAAAAAATTCAGTAACTGATGCTTTTAGGGTTGTAACCCAATCTTCATCCGCTAAAAGAGACTCATCAAAGCTCCACCGTGGATGACTCATCTGCTTGTTAGTCATAATAATACTAGCCTGAGGGACACAGTTATCTGAAAAAGGATTAGCAAGAATATCTGACCCCTATCTCACCAAAGCAAATGAGACTAAGATAAAATCAATCCTCAAGGCTGTATTATACCTTTTAGAAAAGCAGGTAAATTCTCTTTCCTGGGGGCGGGCTGCCCTCCAAACACTAACCAGTGCTAGATCGAAAACCGTCTTGGCAAGCAATCGAGATGCTTTCGGTTTATTCTGATTTTTATTCCTACGTAATGTATCCATCTGTATATTAGGTATAATATTAAAGTCCCCTCCTATATTAAAAAAACCAAGAAAGTATAGACAGTTGATCGTACAAAGCCTGCAAAGAAGTGATTTTGTCTTCGATAGGGTCATAAAAGCTTGCAAAATGAATATCCTTGCCTGCTACTGACGTCCTGAATACTATCTATCTTGCCTGTGGATCCCTAAAGATCTGTGTTACCACCCCCTGGAAAGTTCAGTGTGACTAAAATGGCCACTCCCCGAACTGCTGCACTGGCTGACTCAAAAAACGATAGGTCGATAAAATTAGGGATCTTGGGCAGCTTTCCCCGGAATTTTAGGTGAGTTTACTGAAGCAGGAATACCTGAGATTGTGAAGTCTTTAGCCAATTGAGTATCGCTTGAAACTTCACATTGTTATTGGCCCCATTCAAGTTGCAGGTCGCAATTTTTAAGCTATTCCCTGCCATTCCCTTTATTTATGAATAGGTTTTCCTGCCATCTCTTTCCTGAAAAGAACAGAAAAAATAGAAGAGGGAGCCTCAACCTCACTCTTATTGGGCCATTTGTGCACAGCAAAATTAATTTACACCAAGTAAAATGTAAAACTTTCCGTTTATCACCTGCTTTTTTGCCCGGCCCTGTGTACTGTACCCCATACCAGAAAGTGCCCTCCTACACCTTCCAAAAAGGGTGAACCCCCATTATAGCCTCACCTCCCTGTGTCACCCAACCCTTCCCCATGCCCCTCCCCCCAGCTCCAAGCCAAGAGTGCAATGCCATGGCACTCCTTGGACCTAGGACCCCATGGAACAGCAGATGATGCACACCACATATATAAGCCCTAGAAAGGCCAAAACATGAGGAAAATACATTAGATTAGCCTCTCTTTACATTCTGAACTCATTATGAAATTCTTTCAAATTAGTCTTTCTTGAGCAAGCTCAAAAAGTCCTTTGCATGTCATACATCTTGAAAAATATGGACCTGCCCTTGTGTAAAACCTTAAGTTTTGCTAATTGAACAATCCCAGCTGGGGCCCCTAAATTCTTAAAGTCATCAATGTGAGCGACAAATTCTCAGTGCTGTTGGGCTGCTGCAACAGACATATTGGAGAATACCCAAAAGTAAAATTGTCATTAGTTTGAAACATTTTTGATTTAATGGCTTGTGTTAACATTTGTTCTTTGATTCTGAAGTTGCCAAAATTGCTGAGTATAGTACAAGGGTATTTTGCTTTTGCAGCCTTCATAGCGGGAACTCTGTGTGCGTGCATGATGGAAAAGTCAGGGTTAGTAGAATTGGATGCAGCCCTAGTCGCAAGGATGCACTTTGAGATCAGATCTGAGATGACTTTAGATACTGAGGACGTTGCTTGAAGTTCTTTGGGAACACCAATGAATCTCAAATTAGAGCGTCAGGACCTGTTTTCAATGTCATCAAGTTTGAACCGCAGCTCCTCGAGTTTGGCTTGGAGCTGGGTTGTTGCTGTCTGCTGGCAATGCTGAACATCCTCCAAGTCGGAGACCCTCTGCTCTGCTTGAGTGATCCTCACCGATAGCTGGTTATGGTAGACATTCATCTGGCCCAGCTGCTCATTGGTCTTTCTATAGGCTTGCTCCTCTGAAAGTTTCATGGAACGTAGTTGCTCCAGAATCTGCTTAGCATGCCCTCAACAGATGGCTGGCCCGGTAAACTGTCTAAAGAAAAGTGAGAGTCCACAGGGCCTGGAGTAGAAGATAGAAGTTGAATATGGTCAACTCTGATTTTAAATGCTGAATCCAGAACCACACCCTGCCGATCGCAGGCACCTAGGGCTGGTCAATCGGAATTGACTTGATCGATTGCAGCCTTGTTAGCCATTGCTCTATTTTTATCTTGCTCTTTTTCCCCCCTTCATATTTCTTGATGAAAACAAGGGATATGGAAGTTTTACTTTGCGATGGTCTGCCGCAGCAGAAGGAATGTCCTCGGGTAAAAGTATACTGGGACTTGGAGCAGAGGTTCCTTCAGATTCAGAAAGTATGGTTTTTCCACTAAGAGCTGATGAAAGAGATTCAGACAGCTGCTGTGGCACTGATGCTGCAATTAGTTGTCGTACCACTGTAGGGTTGAGCTGAGAAACTAACTGCGGAGTTGTGCATGAGTCTGTGGCCTCCTGGTCCATCTTGGAGACTCCTGAAATGAACTCTAACGGGTCTTGACTCACAGAGATAGACCTTGTTCTTCCCTCCGCGGGAGTCAAATTCTTGGATTTGAGAGTTTTCGAGGCTTTGCCAACCACACATGATTTAGAAGTATCGTCTTGTATAATGCACTTCATAGTTAGTAGATATTCCGGAGAGCGGACCCCAAGAAGTTTGCCAAGAGGTTAGAACGGGGGCGCTGGAGGGCATCTAGAGTTTCAGCAAGCCGCATCATTGCTACACTGACCACTTCCACTGTCGCTCCTCATCCACCCTCTGCCTGCGGAGTGCCTACTGCTGTCCCCTACAGGTTGCTTCAACCCCTACGTGGTCTCTGGCTGTGGTAGGAATAGAAAGAATCCTGCTTGAGCCCTCAATCAGCTCTAAAATGAGACAATGCTGAGATATGTTTAAAAATTAGGCTGCACTCTCACTGACCTTTACTTCTCTGCTTCCGTCAGCAGCAGACCTCCTAGTGCAGCGCTCTGTAACAAAACACCAAACTGGCGATTTAGGCAAAATGCAAACAAAGCCCACTAAATCCTGACTCGCAGACCATAGCCCATACACTCCTGTGTGTAGAGTGGTCCCTCTCCCACCCCGCTCTCTCCTTCACTCCACCACTGTGCCGCGTTACCTTCTCCTCCGTAATCTTCCACTTCTAGAGCTGCACCTCGGCCCTGGATCCCAAATCGGGCAGCAAAACTTCTGATGCGTGCTTGGTGTGCCAGCACATCCCAAAACACCGGCATTAAACCGTTAAGGCATGCCAGAGTTTTTCCATGCTGAGGGCTCAAACACAGAGACACCGTCCATCCTTATGCTGTCCCAGAAGTGCTTTAGTCAGTCACGGAGCATGACGGAAGCTCCACCTCCAATCTAAAGACCCAGAAATTATTTTTTATCCAAGGTTTGATGACTGTGTGGTTGATTGCTTGATGAACTATGAGAGTCATATACTGGAACATAGCAACAATGGAGAAAAACAATTGTTGTTGTCTTATGTAAAGCCATTTGGTGCAGTAAGTACGGCTACTATTGCAAGATGAATTACATGGGTTATGGGACAGGCAAGTATCGATGTGGACAAGTTTAAAGCTCATTCTATGAGAAGTGCCATGGCAAGCAAATCTTTCTTGTCAGGTGGAAGATTTGAAGAAATGAAGAAGGCTACAGATTGGTCTAATACAAGCCCCTTTGCAAGGTATTATTTCTTACCAGTAGAACATATGTCAAATATGCTATTGAAGAGCTTTCAACATGCATAATGGGAGCCTCAGGTCTTGTAATGAAATGCGGATACTCCAGATGAGATGAAACTCAAATCAAGATCTCATTAAAGACACGGAGACTAATATCCCGCCCTGAAATGTTTTTTAAAGGGTGAGGGAAAAGAAACATACATTTACTAATGTCCTTGTTTTGCAGTTCTATATTTGATTGTTTTCTGTATCTTATGGTTTGTAATATGTTGTATGACGGAGATGGATTTTTGGACCGTGCTGAGATGATTTTGAAGTCATTAGTTTGAAGAAGAGTTGAATTTCTTTCACGGAATTAAAAGAGGAGGGACATTCTATGCTGGGATTACTTATAGACTGTTTACAGTGTTCTAATTCTAGATTAATGTTAAATTATTTAAAGAAGCTGCTTAAAGTGGCATTTAAAGATGTAGTGCATAATGTTAGCCTTTGTGTCTTTAATGAAGTCTTTATTCTCTTTTCATGTCATTTGGAGAATTGCCATTCTACCATGGGTGTCTCCCTGGAGTAGTTGTTCAAGAAACAGTAGCTACGGAGAAGGACGTGGACATTGCCCTAACTGTCACATCTTAAAGGTTCTGGGTCAGGATAATTGCAATTGCTGCTATGTATCAGCAACTGAGACCCACAGGACACAAAGATATACTAACAGCAATAACCTGTCAATGTTGCATTTGCGTGAGCTTAGATGTATTTTATTATACGTTATAAAGCAAACCAGTTCATTCTAAACAGCTAAAACGTTTGCGTGGAAGCATTTTGCAAGTCACCTTTCTGGTACAGGATCTTTTTTGTATCATACATTGAAGTATTAATGTACACCCTCTCTATGCATAACATATTTTCTTTTGCCTACATTCAATGCAAAAGGTAATTGAGCTCGGGGATGTGTGTATAAATGTTAAAATTTCATTGAAAATAAATACAACAGTGCTTAAAGGGAAAAAGCTGCAAAACGTCTACATTTCTAGATTGATATTGATTGTGCTCCCAGATTATGCTTTAAAAGATTCTGTGCATACATTAGGCCCTTCTTACAAAGGCAAATTTGGTATATCCTCTGCTTCAGACATCAAATATCTCAAACACTGCCTGCATACCATCCAGAATTGGAAATGCAGTACCTACCTGAAGCTCAATACAGCCAAGAGGGAATTCCTGTTATTTGCCAAGAACAACAAACAGTACAAACCTGGCTCAATCACATGACCTTGACATTTCCGAACCCCAACTTTCACCAAATGCCAAATCATTTGGATTCATCCACAAAGAGCACATTGCAAAAACACAAAGATGACCTGGTACCAGCTTTCTGTTATAAAATAGACTTCAAAACTGCTGTTCAAGCCCTCATACTCTGGCATCTGGATGGTGGTAATGCCCCGCTCCATGTCCTCCGAGACTGCCCACCTGCACCTGTTAAGGGTGTCCTACATGCTACAGCACATCTCATCCCGGGCCTAACGAAATATGATCCCATCACCTGCATCCTGATGAAACTCAGTTGGTTGTCCTTGCCAGCCAGCACAATCTACAAAACTAGCTTCATCATTTGCAAAAGCCATCACAACCAGCTTTCCAGAGTAACTCATGCACAAGCTTTAGAATAACAGCCCCATGTCTGTCAGCACCACTACAGTGCTGCTCCAGTTTAGGAGAGAGTTGAAAAGGCACCTCTTTAGAGAACACTATATCGTAATGTAATAATTGTACACAAACCAGATACTTATTTTATCACATGTTGCATTTGTGCTTCTTCTTGAACTTGTACAGCACTCTGCCGCCCTTTGGCTGAGCTCACATTATAGAAGCACCACCTATCTATATACATATGTGCATACATATATTAGGTCTGTGTTTAAATGCATAGAGTAATGAAAAGATAAAGCCATTTGAGAAGCACAATCCCTTTACCAACATTTATACATTTTCTCAATTAAACTGTAAGGTTAGTCAATTACTAGCCCTCCATTACGGAACTCTTTGCAACTCACCTCATCTTATATGTGTGCATGGCACGGTGTCTCTGATAGTCATCTAATTTAATCAAACTATTTGTCTTCTTTCATCAAACCAAGCATCATAAATGTATGGTCATTATGGAAATAGGCCCAGGAACATCATAATGTAACCCTGGCCCACCAGTTCAGTCTACTTTTTCTTATAGAAACTATGGGGGTCATTACAAGCTTGGCGGGCGGAAGCGGTAACCGTCGTGCGGCCGCCAATGCGGCCGCACTCCCGTGGACCCCATTACGACATCCCCGCTGGGCCGGCGGGCGCAAACCAAGTTTACGCCCGCCGGCCCAGCGGGGATGAGGCCACAACATAGGAGCCGGCTCCTAATGGAGCCGGCGGTGTTGCGGCCGTGCGACGGGTGCAGTAGCACCCGTCGCGCTTTTCACTGTCTGCTATGTGTATATATACATGTAAATATTATGTATATGTGTGGTAAAGGTTTGTGTAGTAAAGGATGCATGGTAAGGGCATGTGTGGTAAAGGAATTGGTTGTAATGTCATAGAATCTGCAAACAAACACAAATCTGCTGAAGGCAGTGTGTGGCATGTAGTTGGGTGCAAGACCTGACAAAAATCTAAATAGTAAAATGGGAGATATGCTAATTTAAAGGTTTACATAAACCTTGTGCTTAAATGCACAAAGTGCCAACTGTGGTTATCTGATCGTGCCGGACTAGAGCAAAGTCACAAGTTCAGACTGATCACAATGGAGTACGGGCCAAGTACAGGGACCAAGTTAGGCCCATTGAATATAGTTCCTTATGTCTTTGGTGCATGGCCTGCGAGGCATTGCTTTGCGAAGCTTTGTGCTGTCCAGCATTGGGTCTGAGAAGCTACAAGGATTGAGATGTGAGGTCTTCTGTCACGTTGCATTGCATCTCTTCGGATGAGTAGGTGCGAGAGCTGCAATGGGATGTCCTGCGGTGATCTGTGTTGCCCTGCATTGGTTCTTGAAGTTTGCAGCCATGTGGCAAGGCTTTGCTTCATTTCACACTGGATTTGGTGGGGACCAGAGTGGGGCTGGCAAGGCACTTCAATCCCCACTTCTAACAATTTTTTTACTACCAGGACATGTAAAAGTTAAACATATGTATGTCCAACTTTTTAATTACACTCCATCCTGCCCCATGGGTTGTTTAGGGCCTACCCTAAGGGTGACATATATGTATTAAAAGGCTGCACACATAGGCTGCAATAACACACCTGAGATATGTTATGTTTAAAAGGCTACATAAGTGGGTGGTACAATGAGTGCTGCAAGACCATTAGTAGCATATCATTTACAGGCCTAGGACAGATAATACCACTATACTAGGGCATTACAAGTATATTAAATATGCCAATTGGCTGTAAGCTGACTTTACGATGGGGAGAACACAAGCACTGTTTAGCAGTAGCAAGGTGTGCAGAGTTAAAAAAGCCAACAAAAATGGATTAATAAAACAGGAGGGTGAAGGCAAAATGTAAGGGGAACGACTCTACAGAGAGCCTTTTCCAAATTCTCCCTTGCAAATATCTGCCAATATTAGTTTAGTATTTATCATTGCTTAATGTTTTGTGATTGGGGGGCTTTGAGGGGTAAGTCAGAGCACAAAAGGAAGTGGCTCGGCTGTTAGAACTGCTGGCTTACAGGAAGTTGGAAATATTCCTTATATTCTATTCCAGGTCGCAGGAGGGTTCAGTGACAGTTTGTGAAATTCTGAAATCTTGGTCTATGTGTGACGAGCCTATGTTGTACATTGCTTTATTGGATAGCATCCTACAATATCAGAAATATGTCCTGGTATAATAGGCAAAGATAAGATAATGACCTTGAATATCCAGTGGTTGAATGATTTTACCAAAAGGCGCACAGAGAATGAATTGATTAATCTCATAACAGCAACACTTATGTTTTGCCAGACTCCCACATGAGGGCTCTGGTGGTGAAAAAACTTTGCCAAGAAAAGAGAAGCTAATTGTAGCATCCAAATTCTTGTATGCAAGAGAAGTGGTTATCTGGGTAGCTGAAGATGTACCCTAGGTGATCCAAAAGGTGTACAAAAACCATTGAGAAACACCAGTTATAATTTACTAGGCAACCTAGAACATGTGCCCTCACCCTGCCCAGTGTTGGCATCAGTGATATCATTTGAGATGTTACTAGGGATGTCCTCATTGATGTCATTCAACATGCCATGAATGATGCAATCTGTGAGGTCATAAGCAGAGCATGGTGGGGGCACATATCCTAGTGAGTTCAACAAACTATAACTGGTGATTGTTTCTTAGTATAACATTTTACATATTAACCAACATTTTCACCCAACTATAACATCACTTTAACCATTCATTTTCTCAGTAAACGTCTGAGTTTTTTAAATGTAAAGTAAGCTATTATAACCATATCTAACTATATAAGGTCACTTTAAGCTTTAGTTTTTTCAGTAAATATTAAAAATTATTTTACATTAATGTAAAATCCTATTGCCAAACACAACACCCGGGGTGGCGAACCCCCCTCTGCGCTGAAGGCAGTGTGCGGCAGTGTTTAATTTGTGCTTGTGTTTTTCCAGTGCTGAGCACTGGCACTTATTTTTGAGGGCTGGGGCTTATTCTTCTACCTCAAGCATTTGTTGTTAACAAAAGACGCATATAGGAAAGACGGAGGAAGAGAAAAACGAAAAAGCGTCGCAAAGGAAGAAAGTAGAAAGATGCAAGAGTGAACAGAAGGTACAGGAAGTGGCTGTAAATGTATTAAAGAGGCCTGAGATGGTTTAAGGATTACGCCACCTCAGTATTCCGCGTTCGCACATTTAATTGCAGCAGCCACGTGTTTAAGAGGAGAGCTTTGGGCACCAGCACGTTTTTATTTACAAATTAAGCACTGGTGTCTGACATGGAGTTGGGTACACGACCTGCAAATGCAAAGCAGCAGAACCCCACTCTCGACCACACACCCCTCGCCGTGCACAGCATTTTGCAATGCGTGGGGTGGAGCTGACCCGGCCCCTAGCCCTATGGCCCGATGTAATGTTGGGCGCAGGACCTGGTGCCCAAAATGCATCCCCCCCAACCACAGAGGTCGCTCTTTGCTCCTCATGGCAGGGAAAATAGATGCCCTTGGATGCAAAATGGCCACTGACCCTTCTCTCAGTTTTTTCTTTCAAAACTATGGTAACTACGCACTTTGGCCCATATTTATACTTGTTAAGCGCTGCATTTGCGTCATTTTTTTACGCAAATGAGGCGCAAACTTGCAAAATACAATTGGGCCATATTTATACTTTTTGACGCACAACTGTGCCAATGCAGTTGTGCGTCAAAAATGTTACCGCCGGTTAACGCCATTCCAACGCACCATGCAGGCGCCTTAGTTATGGAATGACGTTAACCAGCGCTGCGGACTGGTACGCGTAAAAAAAAATGTCTCGCACCAGGCAGCGCAGGCGTATGGGAAAATGGGGTTTGTGCGTCAAAAAATGGTGCAAGTCAGGTCTGTGGCAAAAATCAGGCCTCACACCTGACTTGCGCAATTTTTTTTGACGCACAATCCCCATTGACATGACTCCTGTCATAGCAAAGACAGGAGTCATGCCCCCTTGCCCAATGGCCATGCCCAGGGGACTTATGTCCCCTAGGCATGGTCATTGGGCATAGTGGCATGTAGGGGGGCCCAAATCAGGCCCCCCATGCCACTTAAAAAAAATAAAAAATATATACTTACCAGAACTTACCTTTCCTTCCCTGAGATGGGTCCCTCCATCCTTGGGTGTCATCCTGGGGTGGGCAAGGGTGGCAGGGGGTGTCCCTGGGGGCATGGGAGGGCACCTCTGGGCTCCTTCCGAGCCCACAGGTCCCTTAACGCCTGGCTGGCCGCCGTTTGTTAAGGCCCGCCCCCTCCTGTACGTCAAAATAATGCCAGAGTATAAATAAGGCGCACAGGCCTTAATGTAATTTTTTAGAAGGGAACACCTACCTTGCATATAATTAACGCAAGACAGGTTCCCCCTTCCAAAAAATGACGCACATGGTGGGATTTTGACGTCCGCGGGGTCGGGCGTCAAAGTATAAATATGGGGCAGGGTTTGCGCCGAATGTCCGTCAAAAATTTTTACGCACATTCGGCGCAAGCAGAGTATAAATATGCCCCAATTGTATTTTGGAAGTTTGCGCCGTTTTTGCGTCAAAAAGCGGCGCAAATGCGGCGCTAAAGAAGTATAAATATGGGCCAGAGTTTTAAGAGCAAGCAGGCTTCCCAGCTCTGCACGCCGCTATTTACTTAAAACATGTGACAAAATACCGCTGTCAGTGTGAGTAGTACCTTGTAGACCGCTGTAGCCCACATAAGCGTAAGCCTGGTTTCACTTTTCCTATGCCAGAAAGAAAAGTTAATGGTACAATTTTAAAACACGCTTCACATGCCTAGGAATATCCGCAAGAGGGGGCTCTATTCACATATAACAACTATCTTCAGTTAAGCATTTAAAATGACTCGAATTCGAGAAGAATGCTCTAAACACAGTTTCGTATTAACTGAGTACAATCAGCATTTCATTTTCAGCTCAGAACTTAGTAATGTGCCCAATTAATAAGATGATAGCTCTTGTCATAATTCAATAGTAAATAGTAATAGCTTTATACATTATGGGGTGTTAATTTATGGCATTAAATGATGAATTTTTTTCTCAACTTTTTTAATGGAATTTTTGATCTCATTCACAAAAGTGTTTCTGGAATATAGCATCCTTTTCTGCTCTGCTAGTTTTCACAATCTCAGTACTTTCATGATGTATGATGCTTGAAATTCTGCTGGCACATTGTCCTTTAGATTTTACAACCGCAAATCTCGATACTTCCCATTTTATTCCATCTGCAATTCAAGTTTTAGGGCTTTTGACAGGCACCATACTACTGCTACATTTCAGTATTTTTAAATTGTATTTTCCGAATAGTTTTGAAAAGCCATTCACGATGTTCTACATCGACAATATGCTGAGTATTTATTGCAATACACAAGCTACAACTGGGCATATATGATTTACCCCACGCATGCGTCAATGGATCAAGCTAAGGTGGCAGGAGTTCAACATTGGCTGTAGCCAAAGAACGCCAAGGTGTCACTGCTTCTTTCAATTTAGTCAATTCCCACAACAGATTAACTATATCGTATTTAACCATGATGCCAGCATTGGAAAGCTATGAAGAGGAAGTGTATACATTGTGAAGGGGAGGGAGGTTGAACAATCAGGGCCAGCTTTAGGGAGGTGCAACTGGTGCAGCCGCACATGGCCGTGGCCAGGAAGGGAGGGGGCCCTGACCTCATAGGGGGCGCTTTATGAAGCAATAGCTTAACATTTAAAATCGCACCTACTGCAGAGTTCCTTGTACCTCCAACTTTCAGGCAGCAATAAATATGTCAAGATAACTCCTGTGATTAATGTTCCTGCTAGAGGAAGAGATGGAGTTTTGTCTAATGGCAATTTTGACTCCCCATAAAGTAGCGCAGAGGGTCGATATGTCTGCTGCAAAGAACAGATAATTATTTTATGGGATAGTTGAGTTTATTGCTATACTCACCCTCTACCAGTGACGGAATCCGAGTAGGGGTTCATGGGAAGGGAGGTGCCAAAAAAATTGTCACACTGGGCCCCCCAGCGCAAAAGCTGGCTCTGTAAAGAATACATGCTTTCCTGAAAATCGAGTCCTCTTGTTCAGAACTATTGCCATTAAATTTTGTAGGAAACTAATAAACAGTTTATCAATTGGTTGCAGTTTTGCAACATTGTTTCAAGAACAGAAGAATTAGGCTGTGCACCTCATGAGTTATTACTACGTAGGTAAAACAAACTGTGCAGTCACTTGAAAGAATGAGTCCATTTTACAAAGACGTGCGTACGAGTCGTTTTTTAAAATGTATTTATTATTTATTGGAGATATTTATGGCATGGTTGGCCTACTCTAATAGCACCCCGGGCTTTCGCGTGAAAAACAGGAATATGCCATATGTAAGCCATTGGAAAATCTTTGTGGATCAGGCCAAATATTTCCTGAATGGTGAAGTTTCAAATGAGAATTTCACAAATATGTGAGATGTGTTTGTCAAGTTTATCGTACATGACTTTCAGCCACAGGGATTTTACTACTGAATACTGAGGCTATGAATATCGTGATATAAGAATATTGTGGTCAAAACAAGGCATGGCATACTGTATGGAGGCAGAGAGTAGTTGTGAGATCTGTCATCCTTAGGGTGGTCTTCCGTCAGACTTTCTGCCTCTCCTCCTCCATTTTGCTACCTATTTTGCTACTTATTTTTGTTGGGAATAGCAGTGGCGTAGCGTGGGTTGTCAGCACCCGGGGCAAGGCAAGTAATTTGCGCCCCCTAACCCGTGGATTTTAGCACTCGCGAGTGCGAGCACACACCCCCCCCAGATGTTGCGCCCGGTGCGGCCGGCCCCCCCTGCACCCCTCACGCTACACCACTGGGGAATAGTACTCTGAGCACTTTACCACTGCTAGCCAGGGCTAAAGTGCATGTGCTCACTCCTTGAAACATGGTAATACTGGCTAGTCCACAAAAGGCATGTCTGATTTACTTATAAGTTCTAGTAAATTGCACTACGCGTGCCCAAGGCCTGTAAATTAAATGCTACTAGTAAGCATGCAGTACTGATTGTGCCACCTACTTAAGTAGCCTTTTAAACAGGTCCCAGGTTTTCCATTGGAGAGCCAGTGTGTACAGTTTACACTGCCATTTTGACCTGGCAAAATCAACCTGTTGCCGGGTCTCAACCTTCCCTTTTTATACCCATTATCACACCCAGCATAGGCGCTGGACAGCCCAAAGGGCAGGGTACTGTGTATTTAAAAGATAGGACATGTGCTGTTAGGTTGTAATGTACTGGTAGTTAAAAAGCCTTAAATTCGTTTTTCACTACTGCAAGGCCTGTAGGATAACAATGGTTTGATGCCAATGCAGTTGTGCGTCAAAACTTTTACCGCCGGCTAACGCCATTCCAATGCGCAATGCGGGCGCCTTAGTTATGGAATGATGTTAGCCAGCGCTGCAGACTGGTACGCGTTAAAAAAATGTCTCGCACCAGGCAGCGCAGGCGTATGGGAAAATGGGGGTTGTGCGTCAAAAAATGGTGCAAGTCAGGTCTGAGACAAAAATCAGGCCTCACACCTGACTTGCGCCATTTTTTTTGACGCACAATCCCCATTGACATGACTCCTGTCATAGCAAAGACAGGAGTCATGCCCCCTTGCCCAATGGCCATGCCCAGGGGACTTATGTCCCCTAGGCATGGTCATTGGGCATAGTGGCATGTAGGGGGGCCCAAATCAGGCCACCCCATGCCACTTAAAAAAAATAAAAAAATATACTTACCAGAACTTACCTTTCCTTCCCTGGGATGGGTCCCTCCATCCTTAGGTGTGCTCCTGGGGTGGGCAAGGGTGGCAGGGGGTGTCCCTGGGGGCATGGGAGGGCACCTCTGGGCTACTTCTGAGCCCACAGGTCCCTTAACGCCTGGCTGGGCGCCGTTTGTTAAGGCCCGCCCCCTCCGGTGCGTCAAAATAACGCCAGAGTATAAATAAGGCGCACAGGCCTTAATGTCATTTTTTGGAAGGGAACACCTACTTTGCATATAATTAACGCAAGACAGGTTCCCCCTTCCAAAAAATGACGCACATGGTGGGATTTTGAAGTCCGCGGGGTCGGGCGTCAAAGTATAAATATGTGGCAGGGTTTGCGCCGAATGTCCGTCAACATTTTTTAAGCACATTCATCGCAAGCAGAGTATAAATATGCCCCAATTGTATTTTGGAAGTTTGTGCCGTTTTTGCGTCAAAAAGCGGCACAAATGCGGCGCAAAAAAAGTATAAATATGGGCCAGAGTTTTAAGAGCAAGCAGGCTTCCCAGCTCTGCACGCCGCTATTTACTTAAAACATGTGACAAAATACCGCTGTCAGTGTGAGTAGTACCTTGTAGACCGCTGTAGCCCACAAAAGCGTAAGCCTGGTTTCACTTTTCCTATGCCAGAAAGAAAAGTTAATGGTACAATTTTAAAACACGCTTCACATGCCTAGGAATATCCGCAAGAGGGGGCTCTATTCACATATAACAACTATCTTCAGTTAACCGTTTAAAATGACTCGAATTCGAGAAGAATGCTCTAAACACAGTTTCGTATTAACTGAGTACAATCAGCATTTCATTTTCAGCTCAGAACTTAGTAATGTGCCCAATTAATAAGATGATAGCTCTTGTCATAATTCAATAGTAAATAGTAATAGCTTTATACATTATGGGGTGTTAATTTATGGCATTAAATGATGCACTTTTTTCTCAACTTTTTTAATGGAATTTTTGATCTCATTCACAAAAGTGTTTCTGGAATATAGCATCCTTTTCTGCTCTGCTAGTTTTCACAATCTCAGTACTTTCATGATGTATGATGCTTGAAATTCTGCTGGCACATTGTCCTTCAGATTTTACAACTGCCCCGCAAATCTCGATACTTCCCATTTTATTCCATCTGCAATTCAAGTTTTAGGGCTTTTGACAGGCACCATACTACTGCTACATTTCAGTATTTTTAAACTGTATTTTCCGAATAGTTTTGAAAAGCCATTCACGATGTTCTACATCGACAATATGCTGAGTATTTATTGCAATACACAAGCTACAACTGGGCGTATATGATTTACCCCACGCATGCGTCAATGGATCAAGCTAAGGTGGCAGGAGTTCAACATTGGCTGTAGCCAAAGAACGCCAAGGTGTCACTGCTTCTTTCAATTTAGTCAATTCCCACAACAGATTAACTATATCGTATTTAACCATGATGCCAGCACTGGAAAGCTATGAAGAGGAAGTGTATACATTGTGAAAGGGAGGGAGGTTGAAGAATCAGGGCCAGCTTTAGAGAGGTGCAACTGGTGCAGCTGCACATGGCCATGGCCAGGAAGGGAGGGGGCCCTGACCTCATAGGGGGCGCTTTATGAAGCAATAACTTACCATTTAAAATCGCACCTACTGCAGAGTTCCTTGTACCTCCAACTTTCAGGCAGCAATAAATATGTCAAGATAACTCCTGTGATTAATGTTCCTGCTAGAGGAAGAGATGGAGTTTTGTCTAATGGCAATTTTGACTCCCCATAAAGTAGCGCAGAGAGTCGATATGCCTGCTGCAAAGAACAGATAATTATTTTATGTGGATAGTTGAGTTTATTGCTATACTCAGCCTCTACCAGTGACGGAATCCGAGTAGGGGGTCATGGGAAGGGAGGTGCCATAAAGATTGTCACACTAGGAACACAAGCGCAAAAGCTGGCTCTGTAAAGAATACATGCTTTCCTGAAAATCGAGTCCTCTTGTTCAGTACTATTGCCATTAAATTTTGTAGGAAACCAATAAACAATTTATCAATTGGTTGCAGTTTTGCAACATTGTTTCAAGAACAGAAGAATTAGGCTGTGCACCTCATGAGTTATTACTACGTAGGTAAAACAAACTGTGCAGTCACTTGAAAGAATGAGTCCATTTTACAAAGACGTGAGTACGAGTCGTTTTTTAAAATGTATTTATTATTTATTGGAGATATTTATGGCATGGTTGACCTACTCTAATAGCACCCCGGGCTTTCGCGTGAAAAACAGGAATATGCCATATGTAAGCCATTGGAAAATCTTTCTGGATCAGGCCAAATATTTCCTGAATGGTGAAGTTTCAAATGAGAATTTCACAAATATGTGAGATGTGTTTGTCAAGTTTATCTGACATGACTCTCAGCCACAGGGATTTTACTACTGAATACTGAGGCTATGAATATCGTGATATAAGAATATTGTGGTCAAAACAAGGCATGGCATACTGTATGGAGGCAGAGAGTAGTTGTGAGATCTGTCAACCTTACGGTGGTCTTCCGTCAGACTTTCTGCCTCTCCTCCTCCATTTTGCAACCTATTTTGCTACTTATTTTTGTTGGGAATAGCAGTGGCGTAGCGTGGGTTGTCAGCACCCGGGGCAAGGCAAGTAATTTGCGCCCCCTAACCCGTGGATTTTAGCACTCGCGAGTGCGAGCGCACCCCCCCCCCCCAGATGTTGCGCCCGGTGCGGCCGGCCCCCCCTGTACCCCCCACGCTACGCCACTGGGGAATAGTACTCTGAGCACTTTACCACTGCTAGCCAGGGCTAAAGTGCATGAGCTCACTCCTTGAAACATGGTAATACTGGCTAGTCCACAAAAGGCAAGTCTGATTTACTTATAAGTTCTAGTAAATTGCACTACGCGTGCCCAAGGCCTGTAAATTAAATGCTACTAGTAAGCATGCAGTACTGATTGTTCCACCTACTTAAGTAGCCTTTTAAACAGGTCCCAGGCTTTCCATTGGAGAGCCAGTGTGTACAGTTTACACTGCTATTTTGACCTGGCAAAATAAACCTGTTGCCAGGTCTCAACCTTCCCTTTTTATACCCATTATCACACCCAGCATAGGCGCTGGACAGCCCAAAGGGCAGGGTACTGTGTATTTAAAAGATAGGACATGTGCTGTTAGGTTTTAAATGTACTGGTAGTTAAAAAGACTTAAATTCGTTTTTCACTACTGCAAGGCCTGTAGGATAACAATGGTTATTGTAACTTACAGATGGGAATAGCTTCCAAATGGGAAGGGATAGCCATCCCCTTCATGTTTGGTGTCTCTGGAATTACAAATTAAAACCCTAACTTATGTTTAAATCGGATTTTAAATTGCAATTCTGAAAATTCCACTTTTAGGAAGTTGGCAATTTCTTTCCTTAGCCATTTGGTGCATGTAGCCTGTCTCTGGTCACATGACTTGGTGTAGTTGGCAATTGGACTTTGTGTATTCCTCCTATACAGCCACACACAATGGGAGCTTAGTTGTGACTTTATGGGTCATTCTGGGCATGATGGGAGTAAGGAGCTGGACATAGCCTCGCCTACACCTGAATAGGCTATGTCCTGGCCACACACAAACAACCCTGTATTGTCAATTCCGCCAGCTTGGAGCCAGGGCAGGAAGAAAATTCCTTGTACTTCAAAGCCACTGTCTGGAAGCTTCCCCCTCCTTCCAGAACCAGGGAACCAAAGTATAAATGCTGGACCTCAGACACCACCACTTCAGCACACTTCTGGACCTGTGGATACTTTGCCAGGAAGAAAGACTGCTGTACTGTTAGAAGGACTGCCACTCTGCGGGAATGCTGCTCTATAAGGAACTGCTGACCTTCTGCGCTGACATGCTGCCTGCTGCCCTCTTGCCTGGGGAAGAAAAACTGGACCAACATCTCCATCTTGCACCCAGGACCCCAGAGTGACTCAAACAGCTAGTCTGCTGGCCTCCTGATCTGAATCTCAGCTCCTGGATCCATCTACAATGGGTCTCTGACTTCCAAGAGGTGCCTCCCAGGTCCTGGGCACTTGGTGTGGCTCTATAGCTCTTTAATGCAAGCTTTTGCGTTCTTCATGAATGGACCTATTTGCACTATAACTGCATAGCTCGCACAATGAATCAGCTTTAGCCGATCAAGTTTGTCTCTTCACAGAGCAAGCATTGTCTGCCGGCATGGGTCGTCACCATGATGCTCCAGCCCGCCTGTCTGTGACACAAAGCCTGCCCTTTGCGCCCTGCCAACCTTCACCAGCATTGCTGTTTTTGCTCCTGTCAAACTTTTTCCCCACGAACGATACTATTGGAACAAAACTTGAGAATGTAAACCTTCAGCTGGACTAATATGGGACTGTATCCAACCTGCACTCCCTCATGGTCAGTTCAAATAATTGACTTTGACCCACACAAGTGTAACCAGATAATCCCGGTTGGCACTTTATGCTTTTAGGTGCTATTCTACAGTTTATTCTCTAAAAAGTCATAACTCAATTTGAACTGGTTTCATTTTCGTCATTTTGGTCTTGTTTCATTTATTTACTTTTGCTCTATTTTTCTTTTTCTGTGGTATTTTCACTGTTCTACTGTTGGAAGTGTTGCACAAATACTATACACATTTCACATAAGTTAAGCCTGGCTGCTCTGTGCCAAGGTCCTTACGGGTTGAACACATGTTATTTTGGGGTTGCTTGTGTCTTACCCTGACAAGGACTATAGTCGCTGCTTGACTAGGGCTCATACCCTAGTCGACCAACTACCTGATTTCTAACAGTGGTGTATATCGCTAGGGGTTGTCCGAACAAATTGCTCAAGGTATGGGTACCATGGTAGGAATATTATGGACTGGACAGGGAACCCAATAATTGCTCACCCACTTAAGGGGGGTGAGATAGCATGGAGGGAGAGGGCTCTTTACACTTTTATTGAGCTTGCTGATGTCCCCAGAAGCAGCAGACCTATCAGCATGCATGGTTTAAATCCCAGCCAGTGGCAAACTCCTATACTGTCCAGCTAAACCAATTAAAGTGTGCATTAGGAGCAACAAAGAAAAATACCTATGCTTGCTACAAGGACAGAGTCATTTGTGTTCAGTTGTGTTGCCGGCTTAGAAGCTGGGTTGCTTTCTGACAGACTTTATATTTCATTTATACATCCTGTATGTAGAAAGTGCATATTTATGCATAATAGATGAAGTACTATTCAGCAGTCTACTTTGTCCCTAGCAGGAAAGGAAGATTAGAGAAGTAAAAGTTCTGCTGTGAGTTTAATGCAGTCAGTCATGTGCCCAAAGGAGAAGATGAGGCAAGCATTAGGGTAATTAATTCAGAAGACATTGAAAAGAGACACAGACATCTTTGTTGTGCGTTATACTGCGCTATTATTTGCATAGGTGTTGTTGCACAGAACTTCAATCATTATGGCTTGTTTATGACAGTTTGTTCCTGCCATTTGTTGCAGAAATCATATGCTTTCCCCACCCCTTCCACTGCCAGTTTTGCATAGCTGGTGCAATTTGTCAATAAAGAAGATTTTACCCCAGAAGGATGCTGTTGAGACCTCACAGGAGCAATTCAAGCAAATTTCATTTTGGAGAAGAGTGAAGGAAGGAAATTAAACTCAGAGTTCCTCACTCCACTAAGTGTGCCCTTCTGAGTGAACATGGAATATGCATATCAAATCTGGACTGCTTTGGAGCAGCCACCCTGCTCCAAAGTAACTTCACTAGTCAGCCTCACACTTCATTTTCATTGCCCTGGGGAGGTGGTGATCCCCGGGCCGTGGGGGCGTCGCGTGCCCCTCCACCCAACTTTTTTAAATAAGCCTACAAGCCCCCAAGACCTGGCCCACACAGGGGCAAATTATAAAGCAAGCATGGGACACCACACTTGTTTTTTTTAATATATGGCAAAATTTGTGAATATTTGCATATTTAGCTGTTAACTAAAAAAATGCTTGTAAGCCTTTTGTTGGGGGGGGGGGGGTTGCTGGGGAATCCCTGTACCAAGGCTAGAGGCTTAGGGTAAAAGTACCCTGCCCTCTTTCCTTTATTGTACGTTTGTTTTTGAGACTCTGCATATATGTATATATATATACAGGGAGTGCAGAATTATTAGGCAAGTTGTATTTTTGAGGATTAATTTTATTATTGAACAACAACCATGTTCTCAATGAACCCAAAAAACTCATTAATATCAAAGCTGAATATTTTTGGAAGTAGTTTTTAGTTTGTTTTTAGTTTTAGCTATGTTAGGGGGATATCTGTGTGTGCAGGTGACTATTACTGTGCATAATTATTAGGCAACTTAACAAAAAAAAAATATATACCCATTTCAATTATTTATTATTACCAGTGAAACCAATATAACATCTCAACATTCACAAATATACATTTCTGACATTCAAAAACAAAACAAAAACAAATCAGTGACCAATATAGCCACCTTTCTATGCAAGGACACTCAAAAGCCTGCCATCCATGGATTCTGTCAGTGTTTTGATCTGTTCACCATCAACAATGCGTGCAGCAGCAACCACAGCCTCCCAGACACTGTTCAGAGAGGTGTACTGTTTTCCCTCCTTGTAAATCTCACATTTGATGATGGACCACAGGTTCTCAATGGGGTTCAGATCAGGTGAACAAGGAGGCCATGTCATTAGATTTCCTTCTTTTATACCCTTTCTTGCCAGCCACGCTGTGGAGTACTTGGACGCGTGTGATGGAGCATTGCCCTGCATGAAAATCATGTTTTTCTTGAAGGATGCAGACTTCTTCCTGTACCACTGCTTGAAGAAGGTGTCTTCCAGGAACTGGCAGTAGGACTCCATCCTCAACCCGAAAAGGCCCCACAAGCTCATCTTTGATGATACCAGCCCAAACCAGTACTCCACCTCCACCTTGCTGGCGTCTGAGTCGGACTGGAGCTCTCTGCCCTTTACCAATCCAGCCACGGGCCCATCCATCTGGCCCATCAAGACTCACTCTCATTTCATCAGTCCATAAAACCTTAGAAAAATCAGTCTTGAGATATTTCTTGACCCAGTCTTGACGTTTCAGCTTGTGTGTCTTGTTCAGTGGTGGTCGTCTTTCAGCCTTTCTTACCTTGGCCATGTCTCTGAGTATTGCACACCTTGTGCTTTTGGGCACTCCAGTGATGTTGCAGCTCTGAAATATGGCCAAACTGGTGGCAAGTGGCATCGTGGCAGCTGCACGCTTGACTTTTCTCAGTTCATGGGCAGTTATTTTGCGCCTTGGTTTTTCCACACGCTTCTTGCGACCCTGTTGACTATTTTGAATGAAACGCTTGATTGTTCGATGATCACGCTTCAGAAGCTTTGCAATTTTAAGAGTGCTGCATCCCTCTGCAAGATATCTCACTATTTTTTACTTTTCTGAGCCTGTCAAGTCCTTCTTTTGACCCATTTTGCCAAAGGAAAGGACGTTGCCTAATAATTATGCACACCTGATATAGGGTGTTGATGTCATTAGACCACACCCCTTCTCATTACAGAGATGCACATCACCTAATATGCTTAATTGGTAGTAGGCTTTCGAGCCTATACAGCTTGGAGTAAGACAACATGCATAAAGAGGATGATGTGGTCAAAATACTCATTTGCCTAATAATTCTGCACTGCCTGTATATATAGATAGATATATATCTGCACGTGTGCGTATATTATATATATTTGTGTGTGTTTATATATATACATTGTAAGTGGCTGCGACATTGTCTTCTTTTTAAGAAGTATTTTGGATGATTTATAGGGGCTCGTGACCCTGTTGCAGCCTGCCGTGTTGGACGCAGACTTACACGTAATTTTGAAGTATATATATATATATATATATATATTCACTTAAAAAAACGGGTTAGAGGGATGTGATAGTTAGGTTCTGAATTTAATCGCACAAAACCAGAGAAATTCAAAATTCAGTAGTTATTGTTAGAGTTATTTAAAGTAACTATAACTCGCAGCCTAAGGTAACTAAAACTAGCGCCCCCACCATGCACAGTTTTTTCTTCAATAATTTGACTTCTAATGTTTCAATTGATAGTTTGATTGACGTTATAAAACTGTCATGAGTGCTCTAATATCTGGGGTAATTAGCTAGTGCATGGCGAAGGCGCAAGTTATAGTTATCTTAGGCCACGAGTTATACTTCCCATGTACAACAAAATTCTCGGAACACTTTTTTTTAGAAAAGTTTGTGATGATTTGTCAAACGGCGCCAAAGATATAGGCAAGTCAAAAAAAGCTTTTTCAATAGAAACATGGACTTAGCTGTAACTATCTACTGGCAACTGCCAGTAGGCAATGCATATGCATATATATATATATATATATATATATATATATATATATATATATATATATATATATATATATATATACACACACACACACACACAAACACATATATGTATGGATAACTCTCTCTCTCTCTCTCTATCTTTACCAAGCCAAATAATTGTAAAAAATTGTAACTCCGTGGCCCTCCAGGAGAGTTATGCACTTTGTTCTAGTTCAGTACAACACCGAAACCACCACTGACGCGTTTCAACCAACAGGTCATGCTCACAGCTTGTGAGTGCATTTTCTATGTCTTACTCTTATACTTTTTCAAACACAACAATAGCAATGCATTATGGCAAACATAGTGAAAAGATATTAAAAACAGCTAATTCAATCCAGTCCTTTTGTGCATAGTCCATATGAGAGCAGAACCTGTGTTTCTCATTTAGCAATGGTGCAAAGAATTAATAATATATTCCAAAAGCCTTATTTTGATAACTGCTCATCATTCTTCATTGATACCCTCAATACAGCTTCTACATAACTGATCTTACAAATTGTAAAATAATACTGGTTATTCTACAGCTATGTTTCTTCATATTATATCCATCCTGGTATAGTGACACTCTCCTTATAATTTATCTCTTACTTTTCCTATATTTTCTCTATATAAGGAGTCCCATAATATCATTAATCATATTTTCTCTATATTTCTCAATATCATCCTTGTGTCTTCACTATCTCCTTTTAATCATTTAACTAACTTTCTAAAGTTTTATTCTATATATTCTCATTTGTGTCTCTGTTTTCTCCACATACGCTGTATTTCTAATCCATGTTATCTCTCAGCACTGTATTTTCTTTAATTCAAATATCTTAATCAACTTCATTGTAATGGGCAGATTTTCCTTTCATAAGTGGCTGTAAAGTTCTTTGTCTCTATGTAATCCCTTTGGGGTCTTAGTTCATAATTTTACGATCAATTGTGATTCCAGACGTCTTAGTTTCAATTCTCGGTCTCCTCCTCTTTCATCTTTGTCAATATTTGCAATGCCACAAAATCTCATATTTGTCCAATCCTTTCCATCATGTGTTGATAAATGTTTTAACATGGCATAGTTTCAGTCTTTATTCTGTACAGCTCTAATATTCTCCAAACTGTGTTTCTTTAGGAGACATATTGTGCTTCCCACATATCGTAGTCCACAAGAGCGTTCAATTATATACACTACATGAGTGGTATTACATGTGATCCTTTTAGTAATCACCATCTTATTTCCTTTAGAATCTTTACATTCTTCTGTGTTAATCCCTATGCGACATGCTTTACATTTTCCACAACATATGAAGCCATTTCCTTGAGTCTTTAACCAATTTGATGGTTTATTAATTCGGAAATGACTCATTATCAAGAGATATTGTAGTGACGGTACCTTTTTATATGTGATTGTTGGCCTGGCTCCCCGTTGTTTTCCAACATCTGGATCTTTCTTTATTATATCCCAATATTTGTTAAGAATGTTTAGAATTAAATGATTTTCTTTGCTAAATGTCATCACCATTCTTATCTTGGAATCCTCATTCTTTTTCTTTATTGCTGATGTAGTGAATATTTGAGTTCTTGTCAAGGGCCTTGCTTTTTGTTCACCAGATTTTATATCTCTATAGTTGTATTTCCTCTGGATAAATCTCTGTTTGGTTTCAGCAAATTTCACTTCCATTTCCTGTTCTGTGGAGCAATTACATTTCATCCTAATAAACTCACCATAAGGGATACTTTTCTTTAACGATTTTGGGTGAAAATTCTCTCCATGCAGAATACTATTTGTTGAGGTTGTTTTTTGATGTAATGAAGTCTCAATCTTGTTGTTTTCTATATATGCCAGTACATCCAAAAATTGAACCTTATTAATACTTATGTTGTATGTAAATTGTAGCCCCAGCTCATAATCATTCAATTTTTCAACATATTGCATAAACTCTATTTCTGTTCCATTCCAGACAACGAATAAGTCATTTATATATCTTAGCCAAATTATTGCTTTCTCTGCATATTTCTCATTTTCTTCCTCCCAGGCTATGAGTATTTCCCTCCAAACCATGGTAAGGTTGGCATAGCTCGGTGAGAAAGAAACTCCCATTGCCGTCCCACATATCTCTTCATATATTTGATGATTGAAGAGAAAAATGTTGTTATTCAAACCCAATTCAATTATCTTCAAGAGCATTTGTGAATGTTTTAACTCCTTCATGTCTCTCTGTTGCAAGAAATATTGTACCGCTGTTAGGCCCAGCTCATGACTTATCGATGTATATAAGGATACTACATCAATAGTTGCTAGCTTGTATCCTTCTTCCTATCCTGTTTCTGCTAGTATTGTAAGAAAATCACCAGTGTCTTTTATGTATGAGCTGAGATTTAATACTAAAGGAGCTAGGAAGTGCTCAACATATATTGATACGTTTTCATATAAGGACCCACAGCTTGATATTATCGGTTGCCCGGGAGGTTTCTTAAGACATTTATGTATTTTGGGAAGAAAATATATTGTAGGTACAATAGGACTGTCATTTCTCCGAAAGGATCTCTCACCATCATTCAGCAACCCTTCATCATACCATTTGTCCAGATGTTTATTCAGCTCAATTGTTAACTCATTGATGAGAATTATCTTAAGTTTTGAATAGTGAGCTATCACATTAAGTTGACAATATGCTTCCTCCATGTATTTATCAGCTGGTTTAATTTCCAAGTTATGGTTACTCATAAGCCTCTTCAGAGCCTCTCGTTCTTGTAAGGTAGTGTTTTCATCTGTTTTTGTCTCTTTAATATATTCCAATTCCTCCATGACTAAATCATGAAATATGTCAATCCTGTTTCCAGATGACAGAGCTGGACAGAATTTGGATCTTGGCTTGCAATTTGTATCTTTATGTCCTTCCAGATTAATTTCCAGTTCTTCCAGTATTTGGGTTTCAGATAACTCATGGCCCTCTAGATTGTGCATCAGATCATATGCTGTTTTGATATCTGATTTTTGTTCAATATTCAAACCAGTTGTCATAGGTCTATTTACATCAGGTTGTTGTTCTTTAAGACCGTGTTTAGAAAATAATTTTGCCAACTTGAATTTCCATACAAACTTGTATAAATCAATACTATTCTCCATGTAATCATAATGTTTTTCCAGACAGAAGTTCAAGCCTTGATTTAGAAGACTAATTTCTTGTTTCGTCAACTGATGATTAAAGAGACTGACAAACAAATTCTCATTCTGTCTTCTATCCATTAATTTGCTTTGTTCTTTTGTTTGTTCCTCAGTTGATATCCCTTTGCTCTTTCCAGATCCCCTTCTTGTTTTTCAACATTTTCTCTGTTGAAGACACAAGGATGATATTGAGAAATATAGAGAAAATGTGATTAATGGTATTGTGGGACTCCTTATATAGAGACAATGCAGAAAAAGTAAGAGATAAATTATAAGAAGAGTGTCACTATACCAGGATGGATATAATATGAAGAAACATAGCTGTAGAATAACCAGTATTATTTTACAATTTGTAAGATCAGTTATATAGAAGTTGTATTGAGGGTATCAACGAAGAATGTCATCATGATGAGCAGTTATCAAAATAAGGCTTTTTGAATATATTATTAATAATTCTTTGCACCATTGCTAAATGAGAAACACAGGTTCTGCTCTCATATGGATGATGCACAAAAGGAATGGATTGAATTAGCTGTTTTTAATATCTTTTCACTATGTTTCCCATAATGCATTGCTATTGTTGTGTTTGAAAAAGTATAAGAGTAAGACATAGAAAATGCACTCACAAGCTGTGAGCAAGACCTGTTGGTTGAAACGCGTCGGTGGTGGTTTCGGTGTTGTACTGAACTAGATTGAAGTGAATAACTCTCCTGGAGATGGCACGGAGTTACAATTTTTTACAATTGTTTGGCTTGGTAAAAAAAATAAGGGAAGGTCTGTCCCTTACGTGTGCACCAGCTTGGAGAAGCACACTGCAATTAGGACCACTTTGTTGGAGGATATATATATATATATATAACCTAGTGGTGGTCGCCACTAGGTACTTATAGTTAGGACCATGTTTCCATACAGAAAGTGTTTTTTGACTTGCCTATATCTTTGGTACAGTTTGACAAATCTTCATGGATTTTCCCCAAACATTTGCTGCAGTGATTCTTGTTGTGCACTGAAAGTTTTGGGGTGACCCATCAAGCGGGGGCTGAGAAATCGGGGGGGGTGTCAAAAAATGTTTATTTCCCATGCTAGGACTCATAGGAGTTTTGAACACAACTAGAGACCGAACTGCTGGACAGAATTAAACAAATTTGGCAGAATGGTAGCTTTCAGTACACAGATTATGCTTTTTGTAATTTGATGTAAATCCGTTCAGAAGTTTAAGAGAAATTGGAGGAAATCCAAATTTGTATATGTAGAGCCGCGGATCCTCCTCGACAACTTTGCGAATAATAACAGCTTGTGTAGAGATCTGCAGAACTCTGATTGGCTGCCAGCACTTTAACCAGGAAGAGTTGGAAGCCATCTTGAGATTAGGCATGCAGCTGAGTCCCTAAAAAAAGTGGAAAAAAGAAAAGGGGTCACCCTTGATATCACACCAAGTAGTCAAAATGAGAGAATAACCAATCACATGGCTCTTAGTTCATGATCTGCAATGAAAAATTAGCATGTGAATGATTCACCAGTCTGCATGGCACTGGAAGACTGCCAAAGCTCTTCCAGAATATGCGCCCCCAACCCTAGACCTATTTATTGTGTCTTTAAGCCTAAGAGGCCTGGGTACATAATGTATTTATAGAAGCCACGCAAAATACATCACGGTCCAATCTCCGTAACAATAGATCTCATACTTCTATTCTCTGCATAAAACTGTTGCATCCTTTCCCTTTTACCCCGCCGTATTTGAAGTTTAAAGTTAACTGTATCAGAAGTTGACTGTACGATGTACTCAATAAACAATATTAGTGGAATTGTAAATATTGTGCACAAATTGAATTAATACCTTTGTTGCCAGGCCTTTTCTTGCTCAGGTGCCAGGCCCTTTTTTTCAACATCCTAGGGATTCTAGAGGCACCCAGAGTTTGTGGGTTCCCTGAAGGAGACCAAGAAATTAGCCAAAATACAGCAAAACTTATATATTTTTTTAAATATGGGAAAAAAGGGCTGGAGAAGAAAGCTTGTGGTTTTTCCCTAAAAATGGCATCCACTAAGGGTTTGCGGCGCTAAAATCACAGCTTTCAGGAACAGGCAAACTTGAATCAGAAAACCACATTTTTCAACACAATTTTGGCATTTTACTGGGACATACCCCATTTTTACTATTTTTTGTGCTTTTAGCCTCCTTCCACTTAGTGACAGAAATGGGTGTGAGATCAATGCTGAATCCCAGACAGCTAAACATTTCTGAGAAGTAGACAACATTCTGAATCCACCAAGGGGTCATTTGTGTAGATCCTACAAGGTTTTCCTACAGAAAATAACAGCTGAAATACAAACATATTAAAATTGAGGTGAAAAAAACAGCAATTTCTCCCCACATTTTACTCTGTACCTTTTTCCTGCCATGTCAGATTTTCAAAAGCAATATACTGTTATGTCTGCTGGATTCTTATGGTTGTGGGTATATATAGGGCTTGTATGTTCATCAACAAACCTAGGTACCCAGAGCCAATAAATGAGGTGCACCTTGCAATGGGTTTTCATTGTATACTGGGTATGCAGCAATTTATTTGGTAAAATATAAAGAGTGAAAATAGGTATCAAGTAAACCTTTCTATTTCCAAAATGGGCACTAGATAAGGTGTTGAGAAGCAGTGGTTACTTGCACATCTCTCCAGGGATCCCATATTAGCATGTGAATTAAAGGGCATTTCTCAAACAGACATCTTTTTTACACACTGTCTTACATGTAGGAGGAAAAATGAAGAGAAAGACAAGGAGCAATAACACTTGTTCTTCTATTCTGTGTTCCCCCAGGTCTCCTGATAAAAATGGTACCTCACTTCTGTGGGTAAACACAATGTGGGCACACCACATTTTCCCAAACAAAAGTGACATGTTTTTTTAAAAGTGTCTACCTGTGGATTTATGCCTCTACCTCAGCCGGCACCTAGGAAAACCTGGGAAACCTGGACATTTCTGAAAACTAGACATGTAGGGGAATCCAAGATAGGGTGACTTGTGGTGCATGCTCTCACCAGGATCTGTTACCAAGAATCCTTTGCAAACCTCAAAATTTGGCCAAAAACACTTTTCCTTGACTTTCGCTGATGGAAAGTTCTGGAATCTGAGAGAAGCCACAAATTTCCTTCCACCCAGCATTCCCCCAAGTCTCCCAATAAAAATGGTACTACACTTGTGTGGGTAGGCCCAGTGCCCGCGACAGGAAATGCCCCAAAACACAACATGGACAAATCACATTTTTCCAAACAAAAGGGACATTTTTTTTAAGTGTCCAGCTGTGGATTTTGGCTTGTAGCTCATCTGGCACCTAGGAAAACCTAGCAAACTTGGACATTTATGAAAACTAGACACCTAGAGGAACCAAGGATGGAGTAACACCTGGTGCTCTCACCAGGTTCTGTTACCGAGAATTCTTTGCAAACCTCAAAATTTGGCAAAGAAAACACTTTTTCCTCACATTTCGGTGATGGAAAGTTTGCTGAATCGAGTAAGAGCCACAAATTTCCTTCCACCCAGCATTCCCCCAAGTCTCCTGATAAAAATGGTATCTCACTTGTGTGGGTAGGCCTAGTGCCGGCAACAGGAAATTCCCCAAAACACAACGTGGACAAATCACATTTTTCCAAAGAAAACTGACCTGTTTTTTGCAAAGTGCTTTGCTGTGGATTTTCGCCTCTAGCCCAGTAGCAGCACCTAGGGAAACCTAGCAAAACTAGACATTTTTTTAAACTAGATGCCTTGGGGAATTCAGAATGTGTTAATCTGTGGGGCTCTTACCAAGTTCTGTTACCCAGAATCCTTTGCAAATCTTAAATTAGGCAAATAATACACTTTTTCCTCACATTTCGGTGATGGAAAGTTCTGGAATCTGGGAGAAGCCACAAATTTCCTTCCACACAGCATTCCCCCAAGTCTCCCGATAAAAATGGTACCACACTTGTGTGGGTTGGCCTAGTGGCCGGGACATGACAATGCCCCAAAACACAATGTGGACACATCACATTTTCCCAAAGAAAACTGACCTGTTTATTATGCAAAGTGCCTACCTGTGGACTTTGCCTCTAGCTCAGCCAGCACCTAGTGACACCTAGCAAACCAATACATTTTTTTAAACTAGACACCTAGGGGAATTCAGAATGGGTTGACTTGTGGGTTCTCACCAGGTTCTGTTACCCAGAATCTTTTTGCAAACCTCAAAATGTGGCAAAAAAACACTTTTCTCACATTTCGGTGATGGAAAGTTCTTGGAATCTGAGAGCAGCCACATAATCTCCTTCCATCCAGCACTCCCCCAAGTCTCCCAATAAAAATTGTACCTCACTTGTGTGCGTAGGCCTAGTGTCCACGACAGGAAATGCCCCAAAACACAACGTGGACACATCACATTTTCCCAAACAAAATGGACATGTTTTTTGCAAAGTGCCTACTGTGGATTTTGGCCTCTAGCTCATCCGGCACCTAGGAAAACCTAGCAAACCCGGACATTTGTGAAAACTAGACACCTGGAGGAAACTAGGATGGGGTGACTTGTGGAGCTCTCACCAGGTTCTGTTACCCAGAATCCTTTGCAAATCTCAAAATTTGGCCAAAAACAAACATCTTTTTCCTCATATTCGGTGATGGAAAGTTCTGGAATCTGAGAGGAGCCACACATTTCCTTCCACCCCAGCATTCCCCAAGTCTCCCGATAAAAATGGTACCTCACTTGTGTGCCTAGGGCTAGTGCCCGCAACGGGTCATGCCCAAAACACAACATGGACGCATCAAAATGATTCTATTACAAAATGACCTCTTTTTCCAAGCGGGGGGGGGGGGGGACACCTGGATGTTTGGTCCCGGGTGCAGCGGTCATTTAAGGAAACCTACCAAACCCAGACATTTTTGAAAACTAGACACCCGGGGGGAGTCCAGGGAGGTGTGGCTTGTGTGGATCACCCAACAATTTCTTACCCAGACTCCTCTGCAAACCTCAAATATAGCTAACATATAACATTTTTCACACTTTGCTTTATAGGATCACTGTACCGGTACAAATTTCCTACCACCCAATGTTATCCCTCGGTTTGCCGATAAAAATGATACCTCACTTGTGTGGGTGGCCCAGGCGCCTGTAACAGGAAAAGGCCAAAAATGTGTAGCGATTGCAGAGATAGCAAAGTGAGTTGATAATCACTGTTAATACATTTTTAGGCTGACTCTGCTAGGGGGACCCACACAAGTGAGGTATCATCTTACTTGGGAGACTGAGGGGAACGCTGGCCAAATGCCACTCCGCGCACACCGCCAGCCAAGCGCCACTCCACGTACACTGCCAGCCAAACGCCACTCCACGCACACCACCAGCCATGCGTCACTCCACGCACACCGCCATCACAACAAAGAAACCACTAATTATAAGTAAGTACAAAACTACAAATACAAAAGCTCTAACTGAATACATGACAGTAATGCCAACCATGAAACTGAACATATGAAAATATAAAACAGGCAGTTTACGCTCACAGTAGTTCCCAAAAGTTATTTTTGGTGTTGTAACTCCTGAAACAGCCAGCCACACACAGCCCAGGCTTTGAAGGGCAATCGGGGGCAGTACACCCTAGTCTCCCTCCAGATACCTCTTTGCGCACAAACTCTGCATTTCCTTGCGGGAAAGTCTTTTTTTGGGATGTGGGAGGAATCTGGTCCAGGAAAGTAGCGATTTTTCAATCTAGCCACATCCTCCACCAGTGCTACTCTAGGAACTCTTGCATGATCCACCAGAACAAGGCTCTCTATCACTGACTCCTCAACTTTAACAAATTGAA